>NW_027248584.1:0-84000 GCF_031021105.1 Erythrolamprus reginae | reverse complement strand
CTTGGTCAGGATCAGGAACCTTAAATGTCTTTGTTCCTTAGTGTCAGGCTTGACACCCAGGAAAAGGCACTGGAAAACACTGGAAATGTTGAAGACAGGAACTGCAGTCTTGGTCAGGATCAGGAACCTTAAATGACTTTGTTTCTGGGTGTGAGGCATGCCACCCAGGAGAATGCAGGCACTGGAAAACACTGGTACTGAGGTAGACAGGAACTGCAGTCTTGGTCAGGATCAGGAACTTTAAATGTCTTTGTTCCTCGGTATCAGACATGGTACCCAGGAGAATGCAGGCACTGGAAAACACTGGAAATGTAAAAGACAGGAACTGCAGTCTTGGTCAGGATCAGGAAACCTTAAATGTCTTTGTTCTTGGGTGTCGGACTGGGAATCCAGGAGAAGGAGGGCACCGGAAAACACTGTAAATATTCAGGACAGGAACTGCAGTCTTGGTCAGGATTAGGAGCCTGAAATTACTTTGTTCCTGGATGACCCGCTTGGCATCCAGGAGAAGGCAGGGCCTGGAAAACACTGGAAATGTTGAAGTCAGGAACTGCAGTCTTGGTCAGGATCAGGAACCTTAAATGTCTTTGTTCCTGGGTGTCAGGCTGGGCACCCAGGAGAAGGCACTGGAAAACACTGGAAATGTTGAAGACATGAACTGCACTCTTGGTCAGGATCAGAAACCTTAAATGTCTTTGTTCCTGGTTGTCAGGCTTGGCACCCAGGAAAAGGCACTGGAAAACACTGCAAATGTTGAAGACAGGAACTGTAGTCTTGCTCAGGATTGGGAACCTTAAATGTCTTTGTTCTTGGGTGTCAGACATAGAACCCAGGAGAATGCAGGCAATGGAAAACACTGGAAATGTTGAAGACAGCAAATGCAGGCTTGGTCGGGATCAGGAGCCTGAAATGACTTTGTTCCTGGACGAGCCGCTTGCCATCCAGGAGAAGGCAGGCACTGGAAAACACTGGAAATGTTGAAGACAGTAACTGCAGTCTTGGTCATGATCAGGAACCTTAAATGTCTTTGTTCCTGGGTTTCAGGCTTGGCACCCAGGAAAAGGCACTGGAAAACACTGTAAATGTTGAAGACAGGAACTGCAGTCTTGGTCAGAATTGGGAACCTTAAATGTCTTTGTTCTTGGGTGTCAGGCTGGGCATACAGGAGAAGGAAGGCACTGAAAAACACTGGAAATGTTAAAGACAGGAACTGCAGTCTTGGTCAGGATCAGGAACCTTAAATGTCTTTGTTCCTGGGTGTCAGGCTGGGCACCAAGGAGAAGGCACCCAGGAAAACACTAGAAATGTTGTAGACAGGAACTGCAGTCTTGGTCAGGATCAGGAAACTTAATTGTCTTTGTTCTTGGGTGTCAGACTGGGAATCCAGGAGAAGGAGGGCACCGGAAAACACTGGAAATATTCAGGACAGGAACCGCAGTCTTGGTCAGGATCAGGAGCCTTAAATGTCTTTTTCCTTAGTGTCAGGCTTGACACCCAGGCAAAGGCACTGGAAAACACTGGAAATGTTGAAGACAGGAACTGTAGTTTTGGTCAGGACCAGGAACCTTAAATGACTTTGTTCCTGGGTGTCAGACATAGCACCCAGGAGAATGCAGGCAATGGAAATACTGGAAATGTTGAAGACAGGAACTGCAGTCTTGGTCAGGATCAGGAACCTTAAATGCCTTTGTTCCTGGTTGTCAGGCTTGGCACCCAGGAAAAGGCACTGGAAAACACTGTAAATGTTGAAGACAGGAACTGTAGTCTTGGTCAGGATTGAGAACCTTAAATATCTTTGTTCCTGGGTGTCAGACATAGCACCCAGGAGAAGGCAGGCACTGGAAAACACTGGAAATGTTGAAGACAGCAAATGCAGTCTTGGTCAGGATCAGGAACCTTAAATGTCTTTGTTCCTGGGTGTCAGGCTTGGCACCCAGGAAAAGGCACTGGAAAACACTGTAAATGTTGAAGACAGGAACTGCAGTCTTGGTCAGGATTGGGAACCTTAAATGTCTTTGTTCTTGGGTGTCAGGCTGGGCATCCATGAGAAGGAAGGCACTGAAAAAGACTGGAAATGTTAAAGACAGGAACTGCATTCTTGATCAGGATCAGGAACCTTAAATGTCTTTGTTCCTGTGTGTCAGGCTGGGCACCCAGGAGAAGGCACCCAGGAAAACACTAGAAATGTTGAAGACAGGAACTGCAGTCTTGGTCAGGACCAGGAAACTTAATTGTCTTTGTTCTTGGGTGTCAGACTGCGAATCCAGGAGAAGGAGGGCACCGGAAAACACTGGAAATATTCAGGACAGGAACTGCAGTCTTGGTCAGTATCAGGAGCCTGAAATGACTTTTTTCCTGGATGACCTGCTTGGCATCCAGGAGAAGGCATGGCCTGGAAAACACTGGAAATGTTGAAGTCAGGAACTGCAGTCTTGGTCAGGATCAGGAACCTTAAATGTCTTTGTTCCTGGGTGTCAGGCTTGGCACCCAGGAAAAGGCACTGGAAAACAGTGTAAATGTTGAAGAAAGGAACTGCAGTCTTGGTCAGTATCAGGAACCTTAAATGACTTTGTTTCTGGGTGTGAGGCATGCCACCCAGGAGAATGCAGGCACTGGAAAACACTGGTACTGAGGTAGACAGGAACTGCAGTCTTGGTCAGGATCAGGAACTTTAAATGTCTTTGTTCCTCGGTATCAGACATGGTACCCAGGAGAATGCAGGCACTGGAAAACACTGTAAATGTTGAAGACAGGAACTGCAGTCTTGGTCAGGATTGGGAACCTTAAATGTCTTTGTTCTTGGGTGTCAGGCTCGGCATCCATGAGAAGGAAGGCACTGAAAAAGACTGGAAATGTTAAAGACAGGAACTGCATTCTTGATCAGGATCAGGAACCTTAAATGTCTTTGTTCCTGTGTGTCAGGCTGGGCACCCAGGAGAAGGCACCCAGGAAAACACTAGAAATGTTGAAGACAGGAACTGCAGTCTTGGTCAGGACCAGGAAACTTAATTGTCTTTGTTCTTGGGTGTCAGACTGCGAATCCAGGAGAAGGAGGGCACCGGAAAACACTGGAAATATTCAGGACAGGAACTGCAGTCTTGGTCAGGATCAGGAGCCCGAAATGACTTTGTTCCTGGATGACCTGCTTGGCATCCAGGAGAAGGCAGGGCCTGGAAAACACTGGAAATGTTGAAGTCAGGAACTGCAGTCTTGGTCAGGATCAGGAACCTTAAATGTCTTTGTTCCTGGGTGTCAGGCTTGGCACCCAGGAAAAGGCACTGGAAAACAGTGTAAATGTTGAAGAAAGGAACTGCAGTCTTGGTCAGTATTGGGAACCTTAAATGACTTTGTTTCTGGGTGTGAGGCATGCCACCCAGGAGAATGCAGGCACTGGAAAACACTGGTACTGAGGTAGACAGGAACTGCAGTCTTGGTCAGGATCAGGAACTTTAAATGTCTTTGTTCCTCGGTATCAGACATGGTACCCAGGAGAATGCAGGAACTGGAAAACAGTGTAAATGTTGAAAACAGGAACTGTAGTTTTGGTCAGGACCAGGAACCTTAAATGTCTTTGTTCTTGGGTGTCAGACTGGGAATCCAGGAGAAGGAGGGCACATGAAAACACTGTAAATATTCAGGACAGGAACTGCAGTCTTGGTCAGGATTAGGAGCCTGAAATGTCTTTGTTCCTGGATGACCCGCTTGGCATCCAGGAGAATGCAGGCAATGGAAAACACTGGAAATGTTGAAGACAGCAAATGCACTCTTGGTCAGGATCAGGAACCTTAAATGTCTTTGTTCCTTAGTGTCAGGCTTGACACCCAGGAAAAGGCACTGGAAAACACTGGAAATGTTGAAGACAGGAACTGCAGTCTTGGTCAGGATCAGGAACCTTAAATGACTTTGTTTCTGGGTGTGAGGCATGCCACCCAGGAGAATGCAGGCACTGGAAAACACTGGTACTGAGGTAGACAGGAACTGCAGTCTTGGTCAGGATCAGGAACTTTATATGTCTTTGTTCCTCGGTATCAGACATGGTACCCAGGAGAATGCAGGCGCTGGAAAACACTTGAAATGTTGAAGACAGGAACTGTAGTCTTGGTCAGGACCAGGAACCTTAAATGACTTTGTTCCTGGGTGTCAGACATAGCACCCAGGAGAATGCAGGCAATGGAAAACACTGGAAATGTTGAAGACAGGAACTGCAGTCTTGGTCAGGATCAGGAACCTTAAATGACTTTGTTTCTGGGTGTGAGGCATGCCACCCAGGAGAATGCAGGCACTGGAAAACACTGGTACTGAGGTAGACAGGAACTGCAGTCTTGGTCAGGATCAGGAACCTTAAATGTCTTTGTTCCTGGGTGTCAGGCTTGGCACCCAGGAAAAGGCACTGGAAAACACTGTAAATGTTGAAGACAGGAACTGCAGTCTTGGTCAGGATTGGGAACCTTAAATGTCTTTGTTCTTGGGTGTCTGGCTGGGCATCCAGGAGAAGGAAGGCACTGGAAAACACTAGAAATGTTGAAGACAGAAACTGCAGTCTTGGTCAGGATCAGGAACCTTAATTGTCTTTGTTCTTGGGTGTCAGACTGGGAATCCAGGAGAAGGAGGGCACATGAAAACACTGGAAATATTCAGGACAGGAACTGCAGCCTTGGTCAGGATTAGGAGCCTGAAATGTCTTTGTTCCTGGATGACCCGCTTGGCATTCAGGAGAATGCAGGCAATGGAAAACACTGGAAATGTTGAAGACAGCAAATGCAGTCTTGGTCAGGATCAGGAACCTTAAATGTCTTTCTTCCTTAGCGTCAGGCTTGACACCCAGGAAAAGGCACTGGAAAACACTGGAAATGTTGAAGACAGGAACTGCAGTCTTGGTCAGGATCAGGAACCTTAAATGACTTTGTTTCTGGGTGTGAGGCATGCCACCCAGGAGAATGCAGGCACTGAAAAACACTGGTAATGAGGTAGACAGGAAATGCAGTCTTGGTCAGGATCAGGAACTTTATATGTCTTTGTTCCTCGGTATCAGACATGGTACCCAGGAGAATGCAGGCACTGGAAAACACTTGAAATGTTGAAGACAGGAACTGTAGTCTTGGTCAGGACCAGGAACCTTAAATGACTTTGTTCCTGGGTGTCAGACATAGCACCCAGGAGAATGCAGGCAATGGAAAACACTGGAAATGTTGAAGACAGGAACTGCAGTCTTGGTCAGGATCAGGAACCTTAAATGTCTTTGTTCCTTAGTGTCAGGCTTGACACCCAGGAAAAGGCACTGGAAAACACTGGAAATGTTGAAGACAGGAACTGCAGTCTTGGTCAGGATCAGGAACCTTAAATGACTTTGTTTCTGGGTGTGAGGCATGCCACCCAGGAGAATGCAGGCACTGGAAAACACTGGTACTGAGGTAGACAGGAACTGCAGTCTTGGTCAGGATCAGGAACTTTAAATGTCTTTGTTCCTCGGTATCAGACATGGTACCCAGGAGAATGCAGGCACTGGAAAACACTGTAAATGTTGAAGACAGGAACTGCAGTCTTGGTCAGGATTGGGAACCTTAAATGTCTTTGTTCTTGGGTGTCAGGCTCGGCATCCATGAGAAGGAAGGCACTGAAAAAGACTGGAAATGTTAAAGACAGGAACTGCATTCTTGATCAGGATCAGGAACCTTAAATGTCTTTGTTCCTGTGTGTCAGGCTGGGCACCCAGGAGAAGGCACCCAGGAAAACACTAGAAATGTTGAAGACAGGAACTGCAGTCTTGGTCAGGACCAGGAAACTTAATTGTCTTTGTTCTTGGGTGTCAGACTGCGAATCCAGGAGAAGGAGGGCACCGGAAAACACTGGAAATATTCAGGACAGGAACTGCAGTCTTGGTCAGGATCAGGAGCCTGAAATGACTTTGTTCCTGGATGACCTGCTTGGCATCCAGGAGAAGGCAGGGCCTGGAAAACACTGGAAATGTTGAAGTCAGGAACTGCAGTCTTGGTCAGGATCAGGAACCTTAAATGTCTTTGTTCCTGGGTGTCAGGCTTGGCACCCAGGAAAAGGCACTGGAAAACAGTGTAAATGTTGAAGAAAGGAACTGCAGTCTTGGTCAGGATTGGGAACCTTAAATGACTTTGTTTCTGGGTGTGAGGCATGCCACCCAGGAGAATGCAGGCACTGGAAAACACTGGTACTGAGGTAGACAGGAACTGCAGTCTTGGTCAGGATCAGGAACTTTAAATGTCTTTGTTCCTCGGTATCAGACATGGTACCCAGGAGAATGCAGGAACTGGAAAACAGTGTAAATGTTGAAAACAGGAACTGTAGTTTTGGTCAGGACCAGGAACCTTAAATGTCTTTGTTCTTGGGTGTCAGACTGGGAATCCAGGAGAAGGAGGGCACATGAAAACACTGGAAATATTCAGGACAGGAACTGCAGCCTTGGTCAGGATTAGGAGCCTGAAATGTCTTTGTTCCTGGATGACCCGCCTGGCATCCAGGAGAATGCAGGCAATGGAAAACACTGGAAATGTTGAAGACAGCAAATGCAGTCTTGGTCAGGATCAGGAACCTTAAATGTCTTTCTTCCTTAGTGTCAGGCTTGACACCCAGGAAAAGGCACTGGAAAACACTGGAAATGTTGAAGACAGGAACTGCAGTCTTGGTCAGGATCAGGAACCTTAAATGACTTTGTTTCTGGGTGTGAGGCATGCCACTCAGGAGAATGCAGGCACTGGAAAACACTGGTACTGAGGTAGACAGGAACTGCAGTCTTGGTCAGGATCAGGAACTTTATATGTCTTTGTTCCTCGGTATCAGACATGGTACCCAGGAGAATGCAGGCACTGGAAAACACTTGAAATGTTGAAGACAGGAACTGTAGTCTTGGTCAGGACCAGGAACCTTAAATGACTTTGTTCCTGGGTGTCAGACATAGCACCCAGGAGAATGCAGGCAATGGAAAACACTGGAAATGTTGAAGACAGGAACTGCAGTCTTGGTCAGGATCAGGAACCTTAAATGTCTTTGTTCCTTAGTGTCAGGCTTGACACCCAGGAAAAGGCACTGGAAAACACTGGAAATGTTGAAGACAGGAACTGCAGTCTTGGTCAGGATCAGGAACCTTAAATGACTTTGTTTCTGGGTGTGAGGCATGCCACCCAGGAGAATGCAGGCACTGGAAAACACTGGTACTGAGGTAGACAGGAACTGCAGTCTTGGTCAGGATCAGGAACCTTAAATGTCTTTGTTCCTGGGTGTCAGGCTTGGCACCCAGGAAAAGGCACTGGAAAACACTGTAAATGTTGAAGACAGGAACTGCAGTCTTGGTCAGGATTGGGAACCTTAAATGTCTTTGTTCTTGGGTGTCTGGCTGTGCATCCAGGAGAAGGAAGGCACTGGAAAACACTAGAAATGTTGAAGACAGAAACTGCAGTCTTGGTCAGGATCAGGAACCTTAATTGTCTTTGTTCTTGGGTGTCAGACTGGGAATCCAGGAGAAGGAGGGCACATGAAAACACTGGAAATATTCAGGACAGGAACTGCAGCCTTGGTCAGGATTAGGAGCCTGAAATGTCTTTGTTCCTGGATGACCCGCTTGGCATTCAGGAGAATGCAGGCAATGGAAAACACTGGAAATGTTGAAGACAGCAAATGCAGTCTTGGTCAGGATCAGGAACCTTAAATGTCTTTCTTCCTTAGTGTCAGGCTTGACACCCAGGAAAAGGCACTGGAAAACACTGGAAATGTTGAAGACAGGAACTGCAGTCTTGGTCAGGATCAGGAACCTTAAATGACTTTGTTTCTGGGTGTGAGGCATGCCACCCAGGAGAATGCAGGCACTGGAAAACACTGGTACTGAGGTAGACAGGAACTGCAGTCTTGGTCAGGATCAGGAACTTTATATGTCTTTGTTCCTCGGTATCAGACATGGTACCCAGGAGAATGCAGGCACTGGAAAACACTTGAAATGTTGAAGACAGGAACTGTAGTCTTGGTCAGGACCAGGAACCTTAAATGACTTTGTTCCTGGGTGTCAGACATAGCACCCAGGAGAATGCAGGCAATGGAAAACACTGGAAATGTTGAAGACAGGAACTGCAGTCTTGGTCAGGATCAGGAACCTTAAATGACTTTGTTTCTGGGTGTGAGGCATGCCACCCAGGAGAATGCAGGCAGTGGAAAACACTGGTACTGAGGTAGACAGGAACTGCAGTCTTGGTCAGGATCAGGAACTTTAAATGTCTTTGTTCCTCGGTATCAGACATGGTACCCAGGAGAATGCAGGAACTGGAAAACAGTGTAAATGTTGAAAACAGGAACTGTAGTTTTGGTCAGGACCAGGAACCTTAAATGTCTTTGTACTTGGGTGTCAGACTGGGAATCCAGGAGAAGGAGGGCACATGAAAACACTGGAAATATTCAGGACAGGAACTGCAGCCTTGGTCAGGATTAGGAGCCTGAAATGTCTTTGTTCCTGGATGACCCGCTTGGCATCCAGGAGAATGCAGGCAATGGAAAACACTGGAAATGTTGAAGACAGCAAATGCAGTATTGGTCAGGATCAGGAACCTTAAATGTCTTTCTTCCTTAGTGTCAGGCTTGACACCCAGGAAAAGGCACTGGAAAACACTGGAAATGTTGAAGACAGGAACTGCAGTCTTGGTCAGGATCAGGAACCTTAAATGACTTTGTTTCTGGGTGTGAGGCATGCCACCCAGGAGAATGCAGGCACTGGAAAACACTGGTACTGAGGTAGACAGGAACTGCAGTCTTGGTCAGGATCAGGAACTTTATATGTCTTTGTTCCTCGGTATCAGACATGGTACCCAGGAGAATGCAGGCACTGGATAACACTTGAAATGTTGAAGACAGGAACTGTAGTCTTGGTCAGGACCAGGAACCTTAAATGACTTTGTTCCTGGGTGTCAGACATAGCACCCAGGAGAATGCAGGCAATGGAAAACACTGGAAATGTTGAAGACAGGAACTGCACTCTTGGTGAGGATCAGGAACCTTAAATGTCTTTGTTCCTTAGTGTCAGGCTTGACACCCAGGAAAAGGCACTGGAAAACACTGGAAATGTTGAAGACAGGAACTGCAGTCTTGGTCAGGATCAGGAACCTTAAATGACTTTGTTTCTGGGTGTGAGGCATGCCACCCAGGAGAATGCAGGCACTGGAAAACACTGGTACTGAGGTAGACAGGAACTGCAGTCTTGGTCAGGATCAGGAACCTTAAATGTCTTTGTTCCTGGGTGTCAGGCTTGGCACCCAGGAAAAGGCACTGGAAAACACTGTAAATGTTGAAGACAGGAACTGAAGTCTTGGTCAGGATTGGGAACCTTAAATGTCTTTGTTCTTGGGTGTCTGGCTGGGCATCCAGGAGAAGGAAGGCACTGGAAAACACTAGAAATGTTGAAGACAGAAACTGCAGTCTTGGTCAGGATCAGGAACCTTAATTGTCTTTGTTCTTGGGTGTCAGACTGGGAATCCAGGAGAAGGAGGGCACATGAAAACACTGGAAATATTCAGGACAGGAACTGCAGCCTTGGTCAGGATTAGGAGCCTGAAATGTCTTTGTTCCTGGATGACCCGCTTGGCATTCAGGAGAATGCAGGCAATGGAAAACACTGGAAATGTTGAAGACAGCAAATGCAGTCTTGGTCAGGATCAGGAACCTTAAATGTCTTTCTTCCTTAGTGTCAGGCTTGACACCCAGGAAAAGGCACTGGAAAACACTGGAAATGTTGAAGACAGGAACTGCAGTCTTGGTCAGGATCAGGAACCTTAAATGACTTTGTTTCTGGGTGTGAGGCATGCCACCCAGGAGAATGCAGGCACTGGAAAACACTGGTAATGAGGTAGACAGGAACTGCAGTCTTGGTCAGGATCAGGAACTTTATATGTCTTTGTTCCTCGGTATCAGACATGGTACCCAGGAGAATGCAGGCACTGGAAAACACTTGAAATGTTGAAGACAGGACCTGTAGTCTTGGTCAGGACCAGGAACCTTAAATGACTTTGTTCCTGGGTGTCAGACATAGCACCCAGGAGAATGCAGGCAATGGAAAACACTGGAAATGTTGAAGACAGGAACTGCAGTCTTGGTCAGGATCAGGAACCTTAAATGACTTTGTTTCTGGGTGTGAGGCATGCCACCCAGGAGAATGCAGGCACTGGAAAACACTGGTACTGAGGTAGACAGGAACTGCAGTCTTGGTCAGGATCAGGAACCTTAAATGTCTTTGTTCCTGGGTGTCAGGCTTGGCACCCAGGAAAAGGCACTGGAAAACACTGTAAATGTTGAAGACAGGAACTGCAGTCTTGGTCACGATTGGGAACCTTAAATGTCTTTGTTCTTGGGTGTCAGGCTGGGCATCCAGGAGAAGGAAGGCACTGGAAAACACTAGAAATGTTGAAGACAGAAACTGCAGTCTTGGTCAGGATCAGGAACCTTAATTGTCTTTGTTCTTGGGTGTCAGACTGGGAATCCAGGAGAAGGAGGGCACCGGAAAACACTGGAAATATTCAGGACAGCAACTACAGTCTTGGTCAGGGTCAGGAGCCTGAAATTACTTTGTTCCTGGATGACCTGCTTGGCATCCAGGAGAAGGCAGGCCCTGGAAAACACTGGAAATGTTAAAGACAGGAACTGCAGTCTTGGTCAGGATCAGGAACCTTAAATGTCTTTGTTCCTCGGTATCAGACATGGTACCCAGGAGAATGCAGGCACTGGAAAACACTTGAAATGTTGCAGACAGGAACTGTAGTCTTGGTCAGGACCAGGAACCTTAAATGACTTTGTTCCTGGGTGTCAGACATAGCACCCAGGAGAATGCAGGCACTGGAAAACACTGGAAATGTTGAAGACAGGAACTGCAGTCTTGGTCAGGATCAGGAACCTTAAATGACTTTGTTTCTGGGTGTCAGGCTTGGCACCCAGGAAAAGGCACTGGAAAACAGTGTAAATGTTGAAGAAAGGAACTGCAGTCTTGGTCAGGATTGGGAACCTTAAATGACTTTGTTTCTGGGTGTGAGGCATGCCACCCAGGAGAATGCAGGCACTGGAAAACACTGGTACTGAGGTAGACAGGAACTGCAGTCTTGGTCAGGATCAGGAACTTTAAATGTCTTTGTTCCTCGGTATCAGACATGGTACCCAGGAGAATGCAGGCACTGGAAAACAGTGTAAATGTTGAAAACAGGAACTGTAGTTTTGGTCAGGACCAGGAACCTTAAATGTCTTTGTTCTTGGGTGTCAGACTGGGAATCCAGGAGAAGGAGGGCACATGAAAACACTGGAAATATTCAGGACAGGAACTGCAGCCTTGGTCAGGATTAGGAGCCTGAAATGTCTTTGTTCCTGGATGACCCGCTTGGCATTCAGGAGAATGCAGGCAATGGAAAACACTGGAAATGTTGAAGACAGCAAATGCAGTCTTGGTCAGGATCAGGAACCTTAAATGTCTTTCTTCCTTAGTGTCAGGCTTGACACCCAGGAAAAGGCACTGGAAAACACTGGAAATGTTGAAGACAGGAACTGCAGTCTTGGTCAGGATCAGGAACCTTAAATGACTTTGTTTCTGGGTGTGAGGCATGCCACCCAGGAGAATGCAGGCACTGGAAAACACTGGTACTGAGGTAGACAGGAACTGCAGTCTTGGTCAGGATCAGGAACTTTATATGTCTTTGTTCCTCGGTATCAGACATGGTACCCAGGAGAATGCAGGCACTGGATAACACTTGAAATGTTGAAGACAGGAACTGTAGTCTTGGTCAGGACCAGGAACCTTAAATGACTTTGTTCCTGGGTGTCAGACATAGCACCCAGGAGAATGCAGGCAATGGAAAACACTGGAAATGTTGAAGACAGGAACTGCACTCTTGGTGAGGATCAGGAACCTTAAATGTCTTTGTTCCTTAGTGTCAGGCTTGACACCCAGGAAAAGGCACTGGAAAACACTGGAAATGTTGAAGACAGGAACTGCAGTCTTGGTCAGGATCAGGAACCTTAAATGACTTTGTTTCTGGGTGTGAGGCATGCCACCCAGGAGAATGCAGGCACTGGAAAACACTGGTACTGAGGTAGACAGGAACTGCAGTCTTGGTCAGGATCAGGAACCTTAAATGTCTTTGTTCCTGGGTGTCAGGCTTGGCACCCAGGAAAAGGCACTGGAAAACACTGTAAATGTTGAAGACAGGAACTGAAGTCTTGGTCAGGATTGGGAACCTTAAATGTCTTTGTTCTTGGGTGTCTGGCTGGGCATCCAGGAGAAGGAAGGCACTGGAAAACACTAGAAATGTTGAAGACAGAAACTGCAGTCTTGGTCAGGATCAGGAACCTTAATTGTCTTTGTTCTTGGGTGTCAGACTGGGAATCCAGGAGAAGGAGGGCACATGAAAACACTGGAAATATTCAGGACAGGAACTGCAGCCTTGGTCAGGATTAGGAGCCTGAAATGTCTTTGTTCCTGGATGACCCGCTTGGCATTCAGGAGAATGCAGGCAATGGAAAACACTGGAAATGTTGAAGACAGCAAATGCAGTCTTGGTCAGGATCAGGAACCTTAAATGTCTTTCTTCCTTAGTGTCAGGCTTGACACCCAGGAAAAGGCACTGGAAAACACTGGAAATGTTGAAGACAGGAACTGCAGTCTTGGTCAGGATCAGGAACCTTAAATGACTTTGTTTCTGGGTGTGAGGCATGCCACCCAGGAGAATGCAGGCACTGGAAAACACTGGTAATGAGGTAGACAGGAACTGCAGTCTTGGTCAGGATCAGGAACTTTATATGTCTTTGTTCCTCGGTATCAGACATGGTACCCAGGAGAATGCAGGCACTGGAAAACACTTGAAATGTTGAAGACAGGACCTGTAGTCTTGGTCAGGACCAGGAACCTTAAATGACTTTGTTCCTGGGTGTCAGACATAGCACCCAGGAGAATGCAGGCAATGGAAAACACTGGAAATGTTGAAGACAGGAACTGCAGTCTTGGTCAGGATCAGGAACCTTAAATGACTTTGTTTCTGGGTGTGAGGCATGCCACCCAGGAGAATGCAGGCACTGGAAAACACTGGTACTGAGGTAGACAGGAACTGCAGTCTTGGTCAGGATCAGGAACCTTAAATGTCTTTGTTCCTGGGTGTCAGGCTTGGCACCCAGGAAAAGGCACTGGAAAACACTGTAAATGTTGAAGACAGAAACTGCAGTCTTGGTCAGGATCAGGAACCTTAATTGTCTTTGTTCTTGGGTGTCAGACTGGGAATCCAGGAGAAGGAGGGCACCGGAAAACACTGGAAATATTCAGGACAGCAACTACAGTCTTGGTCAGGGTCAGGAGCCTGAAATTACTTTGTTCCTGGATGACCTGCTTGGCATCCAGGAGAAGGCAGGCCCTGGAAAACACTGGAAATGTTAAAGACAGGAACTGCAGTCTTGGTCAGGATCAGGAACCTTAAATGTCTTTGTTGCTCGGTATCAGACATGGTACCCAGGAGAATGCAGGCACTGGAAAACACTTGAAATGTTGAAGACAGGAACTGTAGTCTTGGTCAGGACCAGGAACCTTAAATGACTTTGTTCCTGGGTGTCAGACATAGCACCCAGGAGAATGCAGGCACTGGAAAACACTGGAAATGTTGAAGACAGGAACTGCAGTCTTGGTCAGGATCAGGAACCTTAAATGACTTTGTTTCTGGGTGTCAGGCTTGGCACCCAGGAAAAGGCACTGGAAAACAGTGTAAATGTTGAAGAAAGGAACTGCAGTCTTGGTCAGGATTGGGAACCTTAAATGACTTTGTTTCTGGGTGTGAGGCATGCCACCCAGGAGAATGCAGGCACTGGAAAACACTGGTACTGAGGTAGACAGGAACTGCAGTCTTGGTCAGGATCAGGAACTTTAAATGTCTTTGTTCCTCGGTATCAGACATGGTACCCAGGAGAATGCAGGCACTGGAAAACAGTGTAAATGTTGAAAACAGGAACTGTAGTTTTGGTCAGGACCAGGAACCTTAAATGTCTTTGTTCTTGGGTGTCAGACTGGGAATCCAGGAGAAGGAGGGCACATGAAAACACTGGAAATATTCAGGACAGGAACTGCAGCCTTGGTCAGGATTAGGAGCCTGAAATGTCTTTGTTCCTGGATGACCCGCTTGGCATTCAGGAGAATGCAGGCAATGGAAAACACTGGAAATGTTGAAGACAGCAAATGCAGTCTTGGTCAGGATCAGGAACCTTAAATGTCTTTGTTCCTTAGTGTCAGGCTTGACACCCAGGAAAAGGCACTGGAAAACACTGGAAATGTTGAAGACAGGAACTGCAGTCTTGGTCAGGATCAGGAACCTTAAATGACTTTGTTTCTGGGTGTGAGGCATGCCACCCAGGAGAATGCAGGCACTGGAAAACACTGGTACTGAGGTAGACAGGAACTGCAGTCTTGGTCAGGATCAGGAACTTTATATGTCTTTGTTCCTCGGTATCAGACATGGTACCCAGGAGAATGCAGGCACTGGAAAACACTTGAAATGTTGAAGACAGGAACTGTAGTCTTGGTCAGGACCAGGAACCTTAAATGACTTTGTTCCTGGGTGTCAGACATAGCACCCAGGAGAATGCAGGCAATGGAAAACACTGGAAATGTTGAAGACAGGAACTGCACTCTTGGTCAGGATCAGGAACCTTAAATGTCTTTGTTCCTTAGTGTCAGGCTTGACACCCAGGAAAAGGCACTGGAAAACACTGTAAATGTTGAAGACAGGAACTGCAGTCTTGGTCAGGATTGGGAACCTTAAATGTCTTTGTTCTTGGGTGTCTGGCTGGGCATCCAGGAGAAGGAAGGCACTGGAAAACACTAGAAATGTTGAAGACAGAAACTGCAGTCTTGGTCAGGATCAGGAACCTTAATTGTCTTTGTTCTTGGGTGTCAGACTGGGAATCCAGGAGAAGGAGGGCACATGAAAACACTGGAAATATTCAGGACAGGAACTGCAGCCTTGGTCAGGATTAGGAGCCTGAAATGTCTTTGTTCCTGGATGACCCGCTTGGCATTCAGGAGAATGCAGGCAATGGAAAACACTGGAAATGTTGAAGACAGCAAATGCAGTCTTGGTCAGGATCAGGAACCTTAAATGTCTTTCTTCCTTAGTGTCAGGCTTGACACCCAGGAAAAGGCACTGGAAAACACTGGAAATGTTGAAGACAGGAACTGCAGTCTTGGTCAGGATCAGGAACCTTAAATGACTTTGTTTCTGGGTGTGAGGCATGCCACCCAGGAGAATGCAGGCACTGGAAAACACTGGTACTGAGGTAGACAGGAACTGCAGTCTTGGTCAGGATCAGGAACTTTATATGTCTTTGTTCCTCGGTATCAGACATGGTACCCAGGAGAATGCAGGCACTGGAAAACACTTGAAATGTTGAAGACAGGACCTGTAGTCTTGGTCAGGACCAGGAACCTTAAATGACTTTGTTCCTGGGTGTCAGACATAGCACCCAGGAGAATGCAGGCAATGGAAAACACTGGAAATGTTGAAGACAGGAACTGCAGTCTTGGTCAGGATCAGGAACCTTAAATGACTTTGTTTCTGGGTGTGAGGCATGCCACCCAGGAGAATGCAGGCACTGGAAAACACTGGTACTGAGGTAGACAGGAACTGCAGTCTTGGTCAGGATCAGGAACCTTAAATGTCTTTGTTCCTGGGTGTCAGGCTTGGCACCCAGGAAAAGGCACTGGAAAACACTGTAAATGTTGAAGACAGGAACTGCAGTCTTGGTCACGATTGGGAACCTTAAATGTCTTTGTTCTTGGGTGTCAGGCTGGGCATCCAGGAGAAGGAAGGCACTGGAAAACACTAGAAATGTTGAAGACAGAAACTGCAGTCTTGGTCAGGATCAGGAACCTTAATTGTCTTTGTTCTTGGGTGTCAGACTGGGAATCCAGGAGAAGGAGGGCACCGGAAAACACTGGAAATATTCAGGACAGCAACTACAGTCTTGGTCAGGGTCAGGAGCCTGAAATTACTTTGTTCCTGGATGACCTGCTTGGCATCCAGGAGAAGGCAGGCCCTGGAAAACACTGGAAATGTTAAAGACAGGAACTGCAGTCTTGGTCAGGATCAGGAACCTTAAATGTCTTTGTTGCTCGGTATCAGACATGGTACCCAGGAGAATGCAGGCACTGGAAAACACTTGAAATGTTGAAGACAGGAACTGTAGTCTTGGTCAGGACCAGGAACCTTAAATGACTTTGTTCCTGGGTGTCAGACATAGCACCCAGGAGAATGCAGGCACTGGAAAACACTGGAAATGTTGAAGACAGGAACTGCAGTCTTGGTCAGGATCAGGAACCTTAAATGACTTTGTTTCTGGGTGTCAGGCTTGGCACCCAGGAAAAGGCACTGGAAAACAGTGTAAATGTTGAAGAAAGGAACTGCAGTCTTGGTCAGGATTGGGAACCTTAAATGACTTTGTTTCTGGGTGTGAGGCATGCCACCCAGGAGAATGCAGGCACTGGAAAACACTGGTACTGAGGTAGACAGGAACTGCAGTCTTGGTCAGGATCAGGAACTTTAAATGTCTTTGTTCCTCGGTATCAGACATGGTACCCAGGAGAATGCAGGCACTGGAAAACAGTGTAAATGTTGAAAACAGGAACTGTAGTTTTGGTCAGGACCAGGAACCTTAAATGTCTTTGTTCTTGGGTGTCAGACTGGGAATCCAGGAGAAGGAGGGCACATGAAAACACTGGAAATATTCAGGACAGGAACTGCAGCCTTGGTCAGGATTAGGAGCCTGAAATGTCTTTGTTCCTGGATGACCCGCTTGGCATTCAGGAGAATGCAGGCAATGGAAAACACTGGAAATGTTGAAGACAGCAAATGCAGTCTTGGTCAGGATCAGGAACCTTAAATGTCTTTGTTCCTTAGTGTCAGGCTTGACACCCAGGAAAAGGCACTGGAAAACACTGGAAATGTTGAAGACAGGAACTGCAGTCTTGGTCAGGATCAGGAACCTTAAATGACTTTGTTTCTGGGTGTGAGGCATGCCACCCAGGAGAATGCAGGCACTGGAAAACACTGGTACTGAGGTAGACAGGAACTGCAGTCTTGGTCAGGATCAGGAACTTTATATGTCTTTGTTCCTCGGTATCAGACATGGTACCCAGGAGAATGCAGGCACTGGAAAACACTTGAAATGTTGAAGACAGGAACTGTAGTCTTGGTCAGGACCAGGAACCTTAAATGACTTTGTTCCTGGGTGTCAGACATAGCACCCAGGAGAATGCAGGCAATGGAAAACACTGGAAATGTTGAAGACAGGAACTGCACTCTTGGTCAGGATCAGGAACCTTAAATGTCTTTGTTCCTTAGTGTCAGGCTTGACACCCAGGAAAAGGCACTGGAAAACACTGTAAATGTTGAAGACAGGAACTGCAGTCTTGGTCAGGATTGGGAACCTTAAATGTCTTTGTTCTTGGGTGTCTGGCTGGGCATCCAGGAGAAGGAAGGCACTGGAAAACACTAGAAATGTTGAAGACAGAAACTGCAGTCTTGGTCAGGATCAGGAACCTTAATTGTCTTTGTTCTTGGGTGTCAGACTGGGAATCCAGGAGAAGGAGGGCACATGAAAACACTGGAAATATTCAGGACAGGAACTGCAGCCTTGGTCAGGATTAGGAGCCTGAAATGTCTTTGTTCCTGGATGACCCGCTTGGCATTCAGGAGAATGCAGGCAATGGAAAACACTGGAAATGTTGAAGACAGCAAATGCAGTCTTGGTCAGGATCAGGAACCTTAAATGTCTTTCTTCCTTAGTGTCAGGCTTGACACCCAGGAAAAGGCACTGGAAAACACTGGAAATGTTGAAGACAGGAACTGCAGTCTTGGTCAGGATCAGGAACCTTAAATGACTTTGTTTCTGGGTGTGAGGCATGCCACCCAGGAGAATGCAGGCACTGGAAAACACTGGTACTGAGGTAGACAGGAACTGCAGTCTTGGTCAGGATCAGGAACTTTAAATGTCTTTGTTCCTGGGTGTCAGGCTTGGCACCCAGGAAAAGGCACTGGAAAACACTGTAAATGTTGAAGACAGGAACTGCAGTCTTGGTCAGGATTGGGAACCTTAAATGTCTTTGTTCTTGGGTGTCAGGCTGGGCATCCAGGAGAAGGAAGGCACTGGAAAACACTAGAAATGTTGAAGACAGAAACTGCAGTCTTGGTCAGGATCAGGAACCTTAATTGTCTTTGTTCTTGGGTGTCAGACTGGGAATCCAGGAGAAGAAGGGCACCTGAAAACACTGGAAATATTCAGGACAGCAACTGCAGTCTTGGTCAGGATCAGGAGCCTGAAATTACTTTGTTCCTGGATGACCTGCTTGGCATCCAGGAGAAGGCAGGCCCTGGAAAACACTGGAAATGTTGAAGACAGGAACTGCAGTCTTGGTCAGGATCAGGAACCTTAAATGTCTTTGTTCCTTAGTGTCAGGCTTGACACCGAGGAAAAGGCACTGGAAAACACTGGAAATGTTGAAGACAGGAACTGCAGTCTTCGTCAGGATCAGGAACCTTAAATGTCTTTGTTCCTCGGTATCAGACATGGTACCCAGGAGAATGCAGGCACTGGAAAACACTTGAAATGTTGAAGACAGGAACTGTAGTCTTGGTCAGTACCAGGAACCTTTAATGACTTTGTACCTGGGTGTCAGGCTTGGCACCCAGGAAAAGGCAATGGAAAACAGTGTAAATGTTGAAGAAAGGAACTGCAGTCTTGGTCAGGATTGGGAACCTTAAATGACTTTGTTTCTGGGTGTGAGGCATGCCACCCAGGAGAATGCAGGCACTGGAAAACACTGGTACTGAGGTAGACAGGAACTGCAGTCTTGGTCAGGATCAGGAACTTTAAATGTCTTTGTTCCTCGGTATCAGACATGGTACCCAGGATAATGCAGGCACTGGAAAACAGTGTAAATGTTGAAAACAGGAACTGTAATTTTGGTCAGGACCAGGAACCTTAATTGTCTTTGTTCTTGGGTGTCAGACTGGGAATCCAGGAGAAGGAGGGCACATGAAAACACTGGAAATATTCAGGACAGGAACTGCAGCCTTGGTCAGGATTAGGAGCCTTAAATGTCTTTGTTCCTGGATGACCCGCTTGGCATTCAGGAGAATGCAGGCACTGGAAAACACTGGAAATGTTCAAGACAGGAACTGCACTCTTGGTCAGGATCAGGAACCTTAAATGTCTTTGTTCCTTAGTGTCAGGCTTGACACCCAGGAAAAGGCACTGGAAAACACTGGAAATGTTGAAGACAGGAACTGCAGTCTTGGTCAGGATCAGGAACCTTAAATGACTTTGTTTCTGGGTGTGAGGCATGCCACCCAGGAGAATGCAGGCACTGGAAAACACTGGTACTGAGGTAGACAGGATCTGCAGTCTTGGTCAGGATCAGGAACCTTAAATGTCTTTGTTCCTGGGTGTCAGGCTTGGCACCCAGGAAAAGGCACTGGAAAACACTGTAAATGTTGAAGACAGGAACTGCAGTCTTGGTCAGGATCAGGAACCTTAATTGTCTTTGTTCTTGGGTGTCAGACTGGGAATCCAGGAGAAGGAGGGCACATGAAAACACTGGAAATATTCAGGACAGGAACTGCAGCCTTGGTCAGGATTAGGAGCCTGGAATGTCTTTGTTCCTGGATGACCCGCTTGGCATTCAGGAGAATGCAGGCAATGGAAAACACTGGAAATGTTGAAGACAGCAAATGCAGTCTTGGTCAGGATCAGGAACCTTAAATGTCTTTCTTCCTTAGTATCAGGCTTGACACCCAGGAAATGGCACTGGAAAACACTGGAAATGTTGAAGACAGGAACTGCAGTCTTGGTCAGGATCAGGAACCTTAAATGACTTTGTTTCTGGGTGTGAGGCATGCCACCCAGGAGAATGCAGGCACTGGAAAACACTGGTACTGAGGTAGACAGGAACTGCAGTCTTGGTCAGGATCAGGAACTTTATATGTCTTTGTTCCTCGGTATCAGACATGGTACCCAGGAGAATGCAGGCACTGGAAAACACTTGAAATGTTGAAGACAGGAACTGTAGTCTTGGTCAGGACAGGAACCTTAAATGACTTTGTTCCTGGGTGTCAGACATAGCACCCAGGAGAATGCAGGCAATGGAAAACACTGGAAATGTTGAAGACAGGAACTGCACTCTTGGTCAGGATCAGGAACCTTAAATGTCTTTGTTCCTTAGTGTCAGGCTTGACACCCAGGAAAAGGCACTGGAAAACACTGGAAATGTTGAAGACAGGAACTGCAGTCTTGGTCAGGATCAGGAACCTTAAATGACTTTGTTTCTGGGTGTGAGGCATGCCACCCAGGAGAATGCAGGCACTGGAAAACACTGGTACTGAGGTAGACAGGAACTGCAGTCTTGGTCAGGATCAGGAACTTTAAATGTCTTTGTTCCTCGGTATCAGACATGGTACCCAGGAGAATGCAGGCACTGGAAAACAGTGTAAATGTTGAAAACAGGAACTGTAATTTTGGTCAGGACCAGGAACCTTAAATGTCTTTGTTCTTGGGTGTCAGACTGGGAATCCAGGAGAAGGAGGGCACATGAAAACACTGGAAATATTCAGGACAGGAACTGCAGCCTTGGTCAGGATTAGGAGCCTGAAATGTCTTTGTTCCTGGATGAGCCGCTTGGCATTCAGGAGAATGCAGGCAATGGAAAACACTGGAAATGTTGAAGACAGCAAATGCAGTCTTGGTCAGGATCAGGAACCTTAAATGTCTTTCTTCCTTAGTGTCAGGCTTGACACCCAGGAAAAGGCACTGGAAAACACTGGAAATGTTGAGGACAGGAACTGCAGTCTTGGTCAGGATCAGGAACCTTAAATGACTTTGTTTCTGGGTGTGAGGCATGCCACCCAGGAGAATGCAGGCACTGGAAAACACTGGTACTGAGGTAGACAGGAACTGCAGTCTTGGTCAGGATCAGGAACTTTATATGTCTTTGTTCCTCGGTATAAGACATGGTACCCAGGAGAATGCAGGCACTGGAAAACACTTGAAATGTTGAAGACAGGAACTGTAGTCTTGGTCAGGACCAGGAACCTTAAATGACTTTGTTCCTGGGTGTCAGACATAGCACCCAGGAGAATGCAGGCAATGGAAAACACTGTAAATGTTGAAGACAGGAACTGCAGTCTTGGTCAGGATCAGGAGCCTGAAATGACTTTGTTCCTGGATGACCTGCTTGGCATCCAGGAGAAGGCAGGGCCTGGAAAACACTGGAAATGTTGAAGTCAGGAACTGCAGTCTTGGTCAGGATCAGGAACCTTAAATGTCTTTGTTCCTGGGTGTCAGGCTTGGCACCCAGGAAAAGGCACTGGAAAACAGTGTAAATGTTGAAGAAAGGAACTGCAGTCTTGGTCAGGATTGGGAACCTTAAATGACTTTGTTTCTGGGTGTGAGGCATGCCACCCAGGAGAATGCAGGCACTGGAAAACACTGGTACTGAGGTAGACAGGAACTGCAGTCTTGGTCAGGATCAGGAACTTTAAATGTCTTTGTTCCTCGGTATCAGACATGGTACCCAGGAGAATGCAGGAACTGGAAAACAGTGTAAATGTTTAAAACAGGAACTGTAGTTTTGGTCAGGACCAGGAACCTTAAATGTCTTTGTTCTTGGGTGTCAGACTGGGAATCCAGGAGAAGGAGGGCACATGAAAACACTGGAAATATTCAGGACAGGAACTGCAGCCTTGGTCAGGATTAGGAGCCTGAAATGTCTTTGTTCCTGGATGACCCGCTTGGCATCCAGGAGAATGCAGGCAATGGAAAACACTGGAAATGTTGAAGACAGCAAATGCAGTCTTGGTCAGGATCAGGAACCTTAAATGTCTTTCTTCCTTAGTGTCAGGCTTGACACCCAGGAAAAGGCACTGGAAAACACTGGAAATGTTGAAGACAGGAACTGCAGTCTTGGTCAGGATCAGGAACCTTAAATGACTTTGTTTCTGGGTGTGAGGCATGCCACCCAGGAGAATGCAGGCACTGGAAAACACTGGTACTGAGGTAGACAGGAACTGCAGTCTTGGTCAGGATCAGGAACTTTATATGTCTTTGTTCCTCGGTATCAGACATGGTACCCAGGAGAATGCAGGCACTGGAAAACACTTGAAATGTTGAAGACAGGAACTGTAGTCTTGGTCAGGACCAGGAACCTTAAATGACTTTGTTCCTGGGTGTCAGACATAGCACCCAGGAGAATGCAGGCAATGGAAAACACTGGAAATGTTGAAGACAGGAACTGCACTCTTGGTCAGGATCAGGAACCTTAAATGTCTTTGTTCCTTAGTGTCAGGCTTGACACCCAGGAAAAGGTACTGGAAAACACTGGAAATGTTGAAGACAGGAACTGCAGTCTTGGTCAGGATCAGGAACCTTAAATGACTTTGTTTCTGGGTGTGAGGCATGCCACCCAGGAGAATGCAGGCACTGGAAAACACTGGTACTGAGGTAGACAGGAACTGCAGTCTTGGTCAGGATCAGGAACCTTAAATGTCTTTGTTCCTGGGTGTCAGGCTTGGCACCCAGGAAAAGGCACTGGAAAACATTGTAAATGTTGAAGACAGGAACTGCAGTCTTGGTCAGGATTGGGAACCTTAAATGTCTTTGTTCTTGGGTGTCTGGCTGGGCATCCAGGAGAAGGAAGGCACTGGAAAACACTAGAAATGTTGAAGACAGAAACTGCAGTCTTGGTCAGGATCAGGAACCTTAATTGTCTTTGTTCTTGGGTGTCAGACTGGGAATCCAGGAGAAGGAGGGCACTGGAAAACACTGGAAATATTCAGGACAGGAACTGCAGCCTTGGTCAGGATTAGGAGCCTGAAATGTCTTTGTTCCTGGATGACCCGCTTGGCATTCAGGAGAATGCAGGCAATGGAAAACACTGGAAATGTTGAAGACAGCAAATGCAGTCTTGGTCAGGATCAGGAACCTTAAATGTCTTTCTTCCTTAGTGTCAGGCTTGACACCCAGGAAAAGGCACTGGAAAACACTGGAAATGTTGAAGACAGGAACTGCAGTCTTGGTCAGGATCAGGAACCTTAAATGACTTTGTTTCTGGGTGTGAGGCATGCCACCCAGGAGAATGCAGGCACTGGAAAACACTGGTAATGAGGTAGACAGGAACTGCAGTCTTGGTCAGGATCAGGAACTTTATATGTCTTTGTTCCTCGGTATCAGACATGGTACCCAGGAGAATGCAGGCACTGGAAAACACTTGAAATGTTGAAGACAGGAACTGTAGTCTTGGTCAGGACCAGGAACCTTAAATGACTTTGTTCCTGGGTGTCAGACATAGCACCCAGGAGAATGCAGGCAATGGAAAACACTGGAAATGTTGAAGACAGGAACTGCACTCTTGGTCAGGATCAGGAACCTTAAATGTCTTTGTTCCTTAGTGTCAGGCTTGACACCCAGGAAAAGGCACTGGAAAACACTGGAAATGTTGAAGACAGGAACTGCAGTCTTGGTCAGGATCAGGAACCTTAAATGACTTTGTTTCTGGGTGTGAGGCATGCCACCCAGGAGAATGCAGGCACTGGAAAACACTGGTACTGAGGTAGACAGGAACTGCAGTCTTGGTCAGGATCAGGAACTTTAAATGTCTTTGTTCCTCGGTATCAGACATGGTACCCAGGAGAATGCAGGCACTGGAAAACACTGTAAATGTTGAAGACAGGAACTGCAGTCTTGGTCAGGATTGGGAACCTTAAATGTCTTTGTTCTTGGGTGTCAGGCTCGGCATCCATGAGAAGGAAGGCACTGAAAAAGACTGGAAATGTTAAAGACAGGAACTGCATTCTTGATCAGGATCAGGAACGTTAAATGTCTTTGTTCCTGTGTGTCAGGCTGGGCACCCAGGAGAAGGCACCCAGGAAAACACTAGAAATGTTGAAGACAGGAACTGCAGTCTTGGTCAGGACCAGGAAACTTAATTGTCTTTGTTCTTGGGTGTCAGACTGCGAATCCAGGAGAAGGAGGGCACCGGAAAACACTGGAAATATTCAGGACAGGAACTGCAGTCTTGGTCAGGATCAGGAGCCTGAAATGACTTTGTTCCTGGATGACCTGCTTGGCATCCAGGAGAAGGCAGGGCCTGGAAAACACTGGAAATGTTGAAGTCAGGAACTGCAGTCTTGGTCAGGATCAGGAACCTTAAATGTCTTTGTTCCTGGGTGTCAGGCTTGGCACCCAGGAAAAGGCACTGGAAAACAGTGTAAATGTTGAAGAAAGGAACTGCAGTCTTGGTCAGGATTGGGAACCTTAAATGACTTTGTTTCTGGGTGTGAGGCATGCCACCCAGGAGAATGCAGGCACTGGAAAACACTGGTACTGAGGTAGACAGGAACTGCAGTCTTGGTCAGGATCAGGAACTTTAAATGTCTTTGTTCCTCGGTATCAGACATGGTACCCAGGAGAATGCAGGAACTGGAAAACAGTGTAAATGTTGAAAACAGGAACTGTAGTTTTGGTCAGGACCAGGAACCTTAAATGTCTTTGTTCTTGGGTGTCAGGCTGGGAATCCAGGAGAAGGAGGGCACATGAAAACACTGGAAATATTCAGGACAGGAACTGCAGCCTTGGTCAGGATTAGGAGCCTGAAATGTCTTTGTTCCTGGATGACCCGCTTGGCATCCAGGAGAATGCAGGCAATGGAAAACACTGGAAATGTTGAAGACAGCAAATGCAGTCTTGGTCAGGATCAGGAACCTTAAATGTCTTTCTTCCTTAGTGTCAGGCTTGACACCCAGGAAAAGGCACTGGAAAACACTGGAAATGTTGAAGACAGGAACTGCAGTCTTGGTCAGGATCAGGAACCTTAAATGACTTTGTTTCTGGGTGTGAGGCATGCCACCCAGGAGAATGCAGGCACTGGAAAACACTGGTACTGAGGTAGACAGGAACTGCAGTCTTGGTCAGGATCAGGAACTTTATATGTCTTTGTTCCTCGGTATCAGACATGGTACCCAGGAGAATGCAGGCACTGGAAAACACTTGAAATGTTGAAGACAGGAACTGTAGTCTTGGTCAGGACCAGGAACCTTAAATGTCTTTCTTCCTTAGTGTCAGGCTTGACACCCAGGAAAAGGCACTGGAAAACACTGGAAATGTTGAAGACAGGAACTGCAGTCTTGGTCAGGATCAGGAACCTTAAATGACTTTGTTTCTGGGTGTGAGGCATGCCACCCAGGAGAATGCAGGCACTGGAAAACACTTGAAATGTTGAAGACAGGAACTGTAGTCTTGGTCAGGACCAGGAACCTTAAATGACTTTGTTCCTGGGTGTCAGACATAGCACCCAGGAGAATGCAGGCAATGGAAAACACTGGAAATGTTGAAGACAGGAACTGCACTCTTGGTCAGGATCAGGAACCTTAAATGTCTTTGTTCCTTAGTGTCAGGCTTGACACCCAGGAAAAGGTACTGGAAAACACTGGAAATGTTGAAGACAGGAACTGCAGTCTTGGTCAGGATCAGGAACCTTAAATGACTTTGTTTCTGGGTGTGAGGCATGCCACCCAGGAGAATGCAGGCACTGGAAAACACTGGTACTGAGGTAGACAGGAACTGCAGTCTTGGTCAGGATCAGGAACCTTAAATGTCTTTGTTCCTGGGTGTCAGGCTTGGCACCCAGGAAAAGGCACTGGAAAACATTGTAAATGTTGAAGACAGGAACTGCAGTCTTGGTCAGGATTGGGAACCTTAAATGTCTTTGTTCTTGGGTGTCTGGCTGGGCATCCAGGAGAAGGAAGGCACTGGAAAACACTAGAAATGTTGAAGACAGAAACTGCAGTCTTGGTCAGGATCAGGAACGTTAAATGTCTTTGTTCCTGTGTGTCAGGCTGGGCACCCAGGAGAAGGCACCCAGGAAAACACTAGAAATGTTGAAGACAGGAACTGCAGTCTTGGTCAGGACCAGGAAACTTAATTGTCTTTGTTCTTGGGTGTCAGACTGCGAATCCAGGAGAAGGAGGGCACCGGAAAACACTGGAAATATTCAGGACAGGAACTGCAGTCTTGGTCAGGATCAGGAGCCTGAAATGACTTTGTTCCTGGATGACCTGCTTGGCATCCAGGAGAAGGCAGGGCCTGGAAAACACTGGAAATGTTGAAGTCAGGAACTGCAGTCTTGGTCAGGATCAGGAACCTTAAATGTCTTTGTTCCTGGGTGTCAGGCTTGGCACCCAGGAAAAGGCACTGGAAAACAGTGTAAATGTTGAAGAAAGGAACTGCAGTCTTGGTCAGGATTGGGAACCTTAAATGACTTTGTTTCTGGGTGTGAGGCATGCCACCCAGGAGAATGCAGGCACTGGAAAACACTGGTACTGAGGTAGACAGGAACTGCAGTCTTGGTCAGGATCAGGAACTTTAAATGTCTTTGTTCCTCGGTATCAGACATGGTACCCAGGAGAATGCAGGAACTGGAAAACAGTGTAAATGTTGAAAACAGGAACTGTAGTTTTGGTCAGGACCAGGAACCTTAAATGTCTTTGTTCTTGGGTGTCAGGCTGGGAATCCAGGAGAAGGAGGGCACATGAAAACACTGGAAATATTCAGGACAGGAACTGCAGCCTTGGTCAGGATTAGGAGCCTGAAATGTCTTTGTTCCTGGATGACCCGCTTGGCATCCAGGAGAATGCAGGCAATGGAAAACACTGGAAATGTTGAAGACAGCAAATGCAGTCTTGGTCAGGATCAGGAACCTTAAATGTCTTTCTTCCTTAGTGTCAGGCTTGACACCCAGGAAAAGGCACTGGAAAACACTGGAAATGTTGAAGACAGGAACTGCAGTCTTGGTCAGGATCAGGAACCTTAAATGACTTTGTTTCTGGGTGTGAGGCATGCCACCCAGGAGAATGCAGGCACTGGAAAACACTGGTACTGAGGTAGACAGGAACTGCAGTCTTGGTCAGGATCAGGAACTTTATATGTCTTTGTTCCTCGGTATCAGACATGGTACCCAGGAGAATGCAGGCACTGGAAAACACTTGAAATGTTGAAGACAGGAACTGTAGTCTTGGTCAGGACCAGGAACCTTAAATGTCTTTCTTCCTTAGTGTCAGGCTTGACACCCAGGAAAAGGCACTGGAAAACACTGGAAATGTTGAAGACAGGAACTGCAGTCTTGGTCAGGATCAGGAACCTTAAATGACTTTGTTTCTGGGTGTGAGGCATGCCACCCAGGAGAATGCAGGCACTGGAAAACACTTGAAATGTTGAAGACAGGAACTGTAGTCTTGGTCAGGACCAGGAACCTTAAATGACTTTGTTCCTGGGTGTCAGACATAGCACCCAGGAGAATGCAGGCAATGGAAAACACTGGAAATGTTGAAGACAGGAACTGCACTCTTGGTCAGGATCAGGAACCTTAAATGTCTTTGTTCCTTAGTGTCAGGCTTGACACCCAGGAAAAGGTACTGGAAAACACTGGAAATGTTGAAGACAGGAACTGCAGTCTTGGTCAGGATCAGGAACCTTAAATGACTTTGTTTCTGGGTGTGAGGCATGCCACCCAGGAGAATGCAGGCACTGGAAAACACTGGTACTGAGGTAGACAGGAACTGCAGTCTTGGTCAGGATCAGGAACCTTAAATGTCTTTGTTCCTGGGTGTCAGGCTTGGCACCCAGGAAAAGGCACTGGAAAACATTGTAAATGTTGAAGACAGGAACTGCAGTCTTGGTCAGGATTGGGAACCTTAAATGTCTTTGTTCTTGGGTGTCTGGCTGGGCATCCAGGAGAAGGAAGGCACTGGAAAACACTAGAAATGTTGAAGACAGAAACTGCAGTCTTGGTCAGGATCAGGAACGTTAAATGTCTTTGTTCCTGTGTGTCAGGCTGGGCACCCAGGAGAAGGCACCCAGGAAAACACTAGAAATGTTGAAGACAGGAACTGCAGTCTTGGTCAGGACCAGGAAACTTAATTGTCTTTGTTCTTGGGTGTCAGACTGCGAATCCAGGAGAAGGAGGGCACCGGAAAACACTGGAAATATTCAGGACAGGAACTGCAGTCTTGGTCAGGATCAGGAGCCTGAAATGACTTTGTTCCTGGATGACCTGCTTGGCATCCAGGAGAAGGCAGGGCCTGGAAAACACTGGAAATGTTGAAGTCAGGAACTGCAGTCTTGGTCAGGATCAGGAACCTTAAATGTCTTTGTTCCTGGGTGTCAGGCTTGGCACCCAGGAAAAGGCACTGGAAAACAGTGTAAATGTTGAAGAAAGGAACTGCAGTCTTGGTCAGGATTGGGAACCTTAAATGACTTTGTTTCTGGGTGTGAGGCATGCCACCCAGGAGAATGCAGGCACTGGAAAACACTGGTACTGAGGTAGACAGGAACTGCAGTCTTGGTCAGGATCAGGAACTTTAAATGTCTTTGTTCCTCGGTATCAGACATGGTACCCAGGAGAATGCAGGAACTGGAAAACAGTGTAAATGTTGAAAACAGGAACTGTAGTTTTGGTCAGGACCAGGAACCTTAAATGTCTTTGTTCTTGGGTGTCAGGCTGGGAATCCAGGAGAAGGAGGGCACATGAAAACACTGGAAATATTCAGGACAGGAACTGCAGCCT
This sequence comes from Erythrolamprus reginae, assembly GCF_031021105.1. Taxonomy (NCBI): domain Eukaryota; kingdom Metazoa; phylum Chordata; class Lepidosauria; order Squamata; family Dipsadidae; genus Erythrolamprus; species Erythrolamprus reginae. The sequence goes on along the minus strand of NW_027248584.1, from coordinate 55,370 downwards.
TGGTCAGGATTAGGAGCCTGAAATGTCTTTGTTCCTGGATGACCCGCTTGGCATCCAGGAGAATGCAGGCAATGGAAAACACTGGAAATGTTGAAGACAGCAAATGCAGTCTTGGTCAGGATCAGGAACCTTAAATGTCTTTCTTCCTTAGTGTCAGGCTTGACACCCAGGAAAAGGCACTGGAAAACACTGGAAATGTTGAAGACAGGAACTGCAGTCTTGGTCAGGATCAGGAACCTTAAATGACTTTGTTTCTGGGTGTGAGGCATGCCACCCAGGAGAATGCAGGCACTGGAAAACACTGGTACTGAGGTAGACAGGAACTGCAGTCTTGGTCAGGATCAGGAACTTTATATGTCTTTGTTCCTCGGTATCAGACATGGTACCCAGGAGAATGCAGGCACTGGAAAACACTTGAAATGTTGAAGACAGGAACTGTAGTCTTGGTCAGGACCAGGAACCTTAAATGTCTTTCTTCCTTAGTGTCAGGCTTGACACCCAGGAAAAGGCACTGGAAAACACTGGAAATGTTGAAGACAGGAACTGCAGTCTTGGTCAGGATCAGGAACCTTAAATGACTTTGTTTCTGGGTGTGAGGCATGCCACCCAGGAGAATGCAGGCACTGGAAAACACTTGAAATGTTGAAGACAGGAACTGTAGTCTTGGTCAGGACCAGGAACCTTAAATGACTTTGTTCCTGGGTGTCAGACATAGCACCCAGGAGAATGCAGGCAATGGAAAACACTGGAAATGTTGAAGACAGGAACTGCACTCTTGGTCAGGATCAGGAACCTTAAATGTCTTTGTTCCTTAGTGTCAGGCTTGACACCCAGGAAAAGGTACTGGAAAACACTGGAAATGTTGAAGACAGGAACTGCAGTCTTGGTCAGGATCAGGAACCTTAAATGACTTTGTTTCTGGGTGTGAGGCATGCCACCCAGGAGAATGCAGGCACTGGAAAACACTGGTACTGAGGTAGACAGGAACTGCAGTCTTGGTCAGGATCAGGAACCTTAAATGTCTTTGTTCCTGGGTGTCAGGCTTGGCACCCAGGAAAAGGCACTGGAAAACATTGTAAATGTTGAAGACAGGAACTGCAGTCTTGGTCAGGATTGGGAACCTTAAATGTCTTTGTTCTTGGGTGTCTGGCTGGGCATCCAGGAGAAGGAAGGCACTGGAAAACACTAGAAATGTTGAAGACAGAAACTGCAGTCTTGGTCAGGATCAGGAACCTTAATTGTCTTTGTTCTTGGGTGTCAGACTGGGAATCCAGGAGAAGGAGGGCACATGAAAACACTGGAAATATTCAGGACAGGAACTGCAGCCTTGGTCAGGATTAGGAGCCTGAAATGTCTTTGTTCCTGGATGACCCGCTTGGCATTCAGGAGAATGCAGGCAATGGAAAACACTGGAAATGTTGAAGACAGCAAATGCAGTCTTGGTCAGGATCAGGAACCTTAAATGTCTTTCTTCCTTAGTGTCAGGCTTGACACCCAGGAAAAGGCACTGGAAAACACTGGAAATGTTGAAGACAGGAACTGCAGTCTTGGTCAGGATCAGGAACCTTAAATGACTTTGTTTCTGGGTGTGAGGCATGCCACCCAGGAGAATGCAGGCACTGGAAAACACTGGTAATGAGGTAGACAGGAACTGCAGTCTTGGTCAGGATCAGGAACTTTATATGTCTTTGTTCCTCGGTATCAGACATGGTACCCAAGAGAATGCAGGCACTGGAAAACACTTGAAATGTTGAAGACAGGAACTGTAGTCTTGGTCAGGACCAGGAACCTTAAATGACTTTGTTCCTGGGTGTCAGACATAGCACCCAGGAGAATGCAGGCAATGGAAAACACTGGAAATGTTGAAGACAGGAACTGCACTCTTGGTCAGGATCAGGAACCTTAAATGTCTTTGTTCCTTAGTGTCAGGCTTGACACCCAGGAAAAGGCACTGGAAAACACTGGAAATGTTGAAGACAGGAACTGCAGTCTTGGTCAGGATCAGGAACCTTAAATGACTTTGTTTCTGGGTGTGAGGCATGCCACCCAGGAGAATGCAGGCACTGGAAAACACTGGTACTGAGGTAGACAGGAACTGCAGTCTTGGTCAGGATCAGGAACTTTAAATGTCTTTGTTCCTCGGTATCAGACATGGTACCCAGGAGAATGCAGGCACTGGAAAACACTGTAAATGTTGAAGACAGGAACTGCAGTCTTGGTCAGGATTGGGAACCTTAAATGTCTTTGTTCTTGGGTGTCAGGCTCGGCATCCATGAGAAGGAAGGCACTGAAAAAGACTGGAAATGTTAAAGACAGGAACTGCATTCTTGATCAGGATCAGGAACCTTAAATGTCTTTGTTCCTGTGTGTCAGGCTGGGCACCCAGGAGAAGGCACCCAGGAAAACACTAGAAATGTTGAAGACAGGAACTGCAGTCTTGGTCAGGACCAGGAAACTTAATTGTCTTTGTTCTTGGGTGTCAGACTGCGAATCCAGGAGAAGGAGGGCACCGGAAAACACTGGAAATATTCAGGACAGGAACTGCAGTCTTGGTCAGGATCAGGAGCCTGAAATGACTTTGTTCCTGGATGACCTGCTTGGCATCCAGGAGAAGGCAGGGCCTGGAAAACACTGGAAATGTTGAAGTCAGGAACTGCAGTCTTGGTCAGGATCAGGAACCTTAAATGTCTTTGTTCCTGGGTGTCAGGCTTGGCACCCAGGAAAAGGCACTGGAAAACAGTGTAAATGTTGAAGAAAGGAACTGCAGTCTTGGTCAGGATTGGGAACCTTAAATGACTTTGTTTCTGGGTGTGAGGCATGCCACCCAGGAGAATGCAGGCACTGGAAAACACTGGTACTGAGGTAGACAGGAACTGCAGTCTTGGTCAGGATCAGGAACTTTAAATGTCTTTGTTCCTCGGTATCAGACATGGTACCCAGGAGAATGCAGGAACTGGAAAACAGTGTAAATGTTGAAAACAGGAACTGTAGTTTTGGTCAGGACCAGGAACCTTAAATGTCTTTGTTCTTGGGTGTCAGGCTGGGAATCCAGGAGAAGGAGGGCACATGAAAACACTGGAAATATTCAGGACAGGAACTGCAGCCTTGGTCAGGATTAGGAGCCTGAAATGTCTTTGTTCCTGGATGACCCGCTTGGCATCCAGGAGAATGCAGGCAATGGAAAACACTGGAAATGTTGAAGACAGCAAATGCAGTCTTGGTCAGGATCAGGAACCTTAAATGTCTTTCTTCCTTAGTGTCAGGCTTGACACCCAGGAAAAGGCACTGGAAAACACTGGAAATGTTGAAGACAGGAACTGCAGTCTTGGTCAGGATCAGGAACCTTAAATGACTTTGTTTCTGGGTGTGAGGCATGCCACCCAGGAGAATGCAGGCACTGGAAAACACTGGTACTGAGGTAGACAGGAACTGCAGTCTTGGTCAGGATCAGGAACTTTATATGTCTTTGTTCCTCGGTATCAGACATGGTACCCAGGAGAATGCAGGCACTGGAAAACACTTGAAATGTTGAAGACAGGAACTGTAGTCTTGGTCAGGACCAGGAACCTTAAATGACTTTGTTCCTGGGTGTCAGACATAGCACCCAGGAGAATGCAGGCAATGGAAAACACTGGAAATGTTGAAGACAGGAACTGCACTCTTGGTCAGGATCAGGAACCTTAAATGTCTTTGTTCCTTAGTGTCAGGCTTGACACCCAGGAAAAGGCACTGGAAAACACTGGAAATGTTGAAGACAGGAACTGCAGTCTTGGTCAGGATCAGGAACCTTAAATGACTTTGTTTCTGGGTGTGAGGCATGCCACCCAGGAGAATGCAGGCACTGGAAAACACTGGTACTGAGGTAGACAGGAACTGCAGTCTTGGTCAGGATCAGGAACCTTAAATGTCTTTGTTCCTGGGTGTCAGGCTTGGCACCCAGGAAAAGGCACTGGAAAACACTGTAAATGTTGAAGACAGGAACTGCAGTCTTGGTCAGGATTGGGAACCTTAAATGTCTTTGTTCTTGGGTGTCTGGCTGGGCATCCAGGAGAAGGAAGGCACTGGAAAACACTAGAAATGTTGAAGACAGAAACTGCAGTCTTGGTCAGGATCAGGAACCTTAATTGTCTTTGTTCTTGGGTGTCAGACTGGGAATCCAGGAGAAGGAGGGCACATGAAAACACTGGAAATATTCAGGACAGGAACTGCAGCCTTGGTCAGGATTAGGAGCCTGGAATGTCTTTGTTCCTGGATGACCCGCTTGGCATTCAGGAGAATGCAGGCAATGGAAAACACTGGAAATGTTGAAGACAGCAAATGCAGTCTTGGTCAGGATCAGGAACCTTAAATGTCTTTCTTCCTTAGTGTCAGGCTTGACACCCAGGAAAAGGCACTGGAAAACCCTGGAAATGTTGAAGACAGGAACTGCAGTCTTGGTCAGGATCAGGAACCTTAAATGACTTTGTTTCTGGGTGTGAGGCATGCCACCCAGGAGAATGCAGGCACTGGAAAACACTGGTACTGAGGTAGACAGGAACTGCAGTCTTGGTCAGGATCAGGAACTTTATATGTCTTTGTTCCTCGGTATCAGACATGGTACCCAGGAGAATGCAGGCACTGGAAAACACTTGAAATGTTGAAGACAGGAACTGTAGTCTTGGTCAGGACCAGGAACCTTAAATGACTTTGTTCCTGGGTGTCAGACATAGCACCCAGGAGAATGCAGGCAATGGAAAACACTGGAAATGTTGAAGACAGGAACTGCACTCTTGGTCAGGATCAGGAACCTTAAATGTCTTTGTTCCTTAGTGTCAGGCTTGACACCCAGGAAAAGGCACTGGAAAACACTGGAAATGTTGAAGACAGGAACTGCAGTCTTGGTCAGGATCAGGAACCTTAAATGACTTTGTTTCTGGGTGTGAGGCATGCCACCCAGGAGAATGCAGGCACTGGAAAACACTGGTACTGAGGTAGACAGGAACTGCAGTCTTGGTCAGGATCAGGAACTTTAAATGTCTTTGTTCCTCGGTATCAGACATGGTACCCAGGAGAATGCAGGCACTGGAAAACAGTGTAAATGTTGAAAACAGGAACTGTAATTTTGGTCAGGACCAGGAACCTTAAATGTCTTTGTTCTTGGGTGTCAGACTGGGAATCCAGGAGAAGGAGGGCACATGAAAACACTGGAAATATTCAGGACAGGAACTGCAGCCTTGGTCAGGATTAGGAGCCTGAAATGTCTTTGTTCCTGGATGAGCCGCTTGGCATTCAGGAGAATGCAGGCAATGGAAAACACTGGAAATGTTGAAGACAGCAAATGCAGTCTTGGTCAGGATCAGGAACCTTAAATGTCTTTCTTCCTTAGTGTCAGGCTTGACACCCAGGAAAAGGCACTGGAAAACACTGGAAATGTTGAGGACAGGAACTGCAGTCTTGGTCAGGATCAGGAACCTTAAATGACTTTGTTTCTGGGTGTGAGGCATGCCACCCAGGAGAATGCAGGCACTGGAAAACACTGGTACTGAGGTAGACAGGAACTGCAGTCTTGGTCAGGATCAGGAACTTTATATGTCTTTGTTCCTCGGTATAAGACATGGTACCCAGCAGAATGCAGGCACTGGAAAACACTTGAAATGTTGAAGACAGGAACTGTAGTCTTGGTCAGGACCAGGAACCTTAAATGACTTTGTTCCTGGGTGTCAGACATAGCACCCAGGAGAATGCAGGCAATGGAAAACACTGTAAATGTTGAAGACAGGAACTGCAGTCTTGGTCAGGATCAGGAGCCTGAAATGACTTTGTTCCTGGATGACCTGCTTGGCATCCAGGAGAAGGCAGGGCCTGGAAAACACTGGAAATGTTGAAGTCAGGAACTGCAGTCTTGGTCAGGATCAGGAACCTTAAATGTCTTTGTTCCTGGGTGTCAGGCTTGGCACCCAGGAAAAGGCACTGGAAAACAGTGTAAATGTTGAAGAAAGGAACTGCAGTCTTGGTCAGGATTGGGAACCTTAAATGACTTTGTTTCTGGGTGTGAGGCATGCCACCCAGGAGAATGCAGGCACTGGAAAACACTGGTACTGAGGTAGACAGGAACTGCAGTCTTGGTCAGGATCAGGAACTTTAAATGTCTTTGTTCCTCGGTATCAGACATGGTACCCAGGAGAATGCAGGAACTGGAAAACAGTGTAAATGTTGAAAACAGGAACTGTAGTTTTGGTCAGGACCAGGAACCTTAAATGTCTTTGTTCTTGGGTGTCAGACTGGGAATCCAGGAGAAGGAGGGCACATGAAAACACTGGAAATATTCAGGACAGGAACTGCAGCCTTGGTCAGGATTAGGAGCCTGAAATGTCTTTGTTCCTGGATGACCCGCTTGGCATCCAGGAGAATGCAGGCAATGGAAAACACTGGAAATGTTGAAGACAGCAAATGCAGTCTTGGTCAGGATCAGGAACCTTAAATGTCTTTCTTCCTTAGTGTCAGGCTTGACACCCAGGAAAAGGCACTGGAAAACACTGGAAATGTTGAAGACAGGAACTGCAGTCTTGGTCAGGATCAGGAACCTTAAATGACTTTGTTTCTGGGTGTGAGGCATGCCACCCAGGAGAATGCAGGCACTGGAAAACACTGGTACTGAGGTAGACAGGAACTGCAGTCTTGGTCAGGATCAGGAACTTTATATGTCTTTGTTCCTCGGTATCAGACATGGTACCCAGGAGAATGCAGGCACTGGAAAACACTTGAAATGTTGAAGACAGGAACTGTAGTCTTGGTCAGGACCAGGAACCTTAAATGACTTTGTTCCTGGGTGTCAGACATAGCACCCAGGAGAATGCAGGCAATGGAAAACACTGGAAATGTTGAAGACAGGAACTGCACTCTTGGTCAGGATCAGGAACCTTAAATGTCTTTGTTCCTTAGTGTCAGGCTTGACACCCAGGAAAAGGCACTGGAAAACACTGGAAATGTTGAAGACAGGAACTGCAGTCTTGGTCAGGATCAGGAACCTTAAATGACTTTGTTTCTGGGTGTGAGGCATGCCACCCAGGAGAATGCAGGCACTGGAAAACACTGGTACTGAGGTAGACAGGAACTGCAGTCTTGGTCAGGATCAGGAACCTTAAATGTCTTTGTTCCTGGGTGTCAGGCTTGGCACCCAGGAAAAGGCACTGGAAAACACTGTAAATGTTGAAGACAGGAACTGCAGTCTTGGTCAGGATTGGGAACCTTAAATGTCTTTGTTCTTGGGTGTCTGGCTGGGCATCCAGGAGAAGGAAGGCACTGGAAAACACTAGAAATGTTGAAGACAGAAACTGCAGTCTTGGTCAGGATCAGGAACCTTAATTGTCTTTGTTCTTGGGTGTCAGACTGGGAATCCAGGAGAAGGAGGGCACATGAAAACACTGGAAATATTCAGGACAGGAACTGCAGCCTTGGTCAGGATTAGGAGCCTGAAATGTCTTTGTTCCTGGATGACCCGCTTGGCATTCAGGAGAATGCAGGCAATGGAAAACACTGGAAATGTTGAAGACAGCAAATGCAGTCTTGGTCAGGATCAGGAACCTTAAATGTCTTTCTTCCTTAGTGTCAGGCTTGACACCCAGGAAAAGGCACTGGAAAACACTGGAAATGTTGAAGACAGGAACTGCAGTCTTGGTCAGGATCAGGAACCTTAAATGACTTTGTTTCTGGGTGTGAGGCATGCCACCCAGGAGAATGCAGGCACTGGAAAACACTGGTAATGAGGTAGACAGGAACTGCAGTCTTGGTCAGGATCAGGAACTTTATATGTCTTTGTTCCTCGGTATCAGACATGGTACCCAGGAGAATGCAGGCACTGGAAAACACTTGAAATGTTGAAGACAGGAACTGTAGTCTTGGTCAGGACCAGGAACCTTAAATGACTTTGTTCCTGGGTGTCAGACATAGCACCCAGGAGAATGCAGGCAATGGAAAACACTGGAAATGTTGAAGACAGGAACTGCAGTCTTGGTCAGGATCAGGAACCTTAAATGACTTTGTTTCTGGGTGTGAGGCATGCCACCCAGGAGAATGCAGGCACTGGAAAACACTGGTACTGAGGTAGACAGGAACTGCAGTCTTGGTCAGGATCAGGAACCTTAAATGTCTTTGTTCCTGGGTGTCAGGCTTGGCACCCAGGAAAAGGCACTGGAAAACACTGTAAATGTTGAAGACAGGAACTGCAGTCTTGGTCACGATTGGGAACCTTAAATGTCTTTGTTCTTGGGTGTCAGGCTGGGCATCCAGGAGAAGGAAGGCACTGGAAAACACTAGAAATGTTGAAGACAGAAACTGCAGTCTTGGTCAGGATCAGGAACCTTAATTGTCTTTGTTCTTGGGTGTCAGACTGGGAATCCAGGAGAAGGAGGGCACCGGAAAACACTGGAAATATTCAGGACAGCAACTACAGTCTTGGTCAGGGTCAGGAGCCTGAAATTACTTTGTTCCTGGATGACCTGCTTGGCATCCAGGAGAAGGCAGGCCCTGGAAAACACTGGAAATGTTAAAGACAGGAACTGCAGTCTTGGTCAGGATCAGGAACCTTAAATGTCTTTGTTCCTCGGTATCAGACATGGTACCCAGGAGAATGCAGGCACTGGAAAACACTTGAAATGTTGAAGACAGGAACTGTAGTCTTGGTCAGGACCAGGAACCTTAAATGACTTTGTTCCTGGGTGTCAGACATAGCACCCAGGAGAATGCAGGCACTGGAAAACACTGGAAATGTTGAAGACAGGAACTGCAGTCTTGGTCAGGATCAGGAACCTTAAATGACTTTGTTTCTGGGTGTCAGGCTTGGCACCCAGGAAAAGGCACTGGAAAACAGTGTAAATGTTGAAGAAAGGAACTGCAGTCTTGGTCAGGATTGGGAACCTTAAATGTCTTTGTTCCTGGGTGTCAGACATAGCACCCAGGAGAATGCAGGCACTGGAAAACACTGGTACTGAGGTAGACAGGAACTGCAGTCTTGGTCAGGATCAGGAACTTTAAATGTCTTTGTTCCTCGGTATCAGACATGGTACCCAGGAGAATGCAGGCACTGGAAAACAGTGTAAATGTTGAAAACAGGAACTGTAGTTTTGGTCAGGACAAGGAACCTTAAATGTCTTTGTTCTTGGGTGTCAGACTGGGAATCCAGGAGAAGGAGGGCACATGAAAACACTGGAAATATTCAGGACAGGAACTGCAGCCTTGGTCAGGATTAGGAGCCTGAAATGTCTTTGTTCCTGGATGACCCGCTTGGCATTCAGGAGAATGCAGGCAATGGAAAACACTGGAAATGTTGAAGACAGCAAATGCAGTCTTGGTCAGGATCAGGAACCTTAAATGTCTTTGTTCCTTAGTGTCAGGCTTGACACCCAGGAAAAGGCACTGGAAAACACTGGAAATGTTGAAGACAGGAACTGCAGTCTTGGTCAGGATCAGGAACCTTAAATGACTTTGTTTCTGGGTGTGAGGCATGCCACCCAGGAGAATGCAGGCACTGGAAAACACTGGTACTGAGGTAGACAGGAACTGCAGTCTTGGTCAGGATCAGGAACTTTATATGTCTTTGTTCCTCGGTATCAGACATGGTACCCAGGAGAATGCAGGCACTGGAAAACACTTGAAATGTTGAAGACAGGAACTGTAGTCTTGGTCAGGACCAGGAACCTTAAATGACTTTGTTCCTGGGTGTCAGACATAGCACCCAGGAGAATGCAGGCAATGGAAAACACTGGAAATGTTGAAGACAGGAACTGCACTCTTGGTCAGGATCAGGAACCTTAAATGTCTTTGTTCCTTAGTGTCAGGCTTGACACCCAGGAAAAGGCACTGGAAAACACTGTAAATGTTGAAGACAGGAACTGCAGTCTTGGTCAGGATTGGGAACCTTAAATGTCTTTGTTCTTGGGTGTCTGGCTGGGCATCCAGGAGAAGGAAGGCACTGGAAAACACTAGAAATGTTGAAGACAGAAACTGCAGTCTTGGTCAGGATCAGGAACCTTAATTGTCTTTGTTCTTGGGTGTCAGACTGGGAATCCAGGAGAAGGAGGGCACATGAAAACACTGGAAATATTCAGGACAGGAACTGCAGCCTTGGTCAGGATTAGGAGCCTGAAATGTCTTTGTTCCTGGATGACCCGCTTGACATTCAGGAGAATGCAGGCAATGGAAAACACTGGAAATGTTGAAGACAGCAAATGCAGTCTTGGTCAGGATCAGGAACCTTAAATGTCTTTCTTCCTTAGTGTCAGGCTTGACACCCAGGAAAAGGCACTGGAAAACACTGGAAATGTTGAAGACAGGAACTGCAGTCTTGGTCAGGATCAGGAACCTTAAATGACTTTGTTTCTGGGTGTGAGGCATGCCACCCAGGAGAATGCAGGCACTGGAAAACACTGGTACTGAGGTAGACAGGAACTGCAGTCTTGGTCAGGATCAGGAACTTTATATGTCTTTGTTCCTCGGTATCAGACATGGTACCCAGGAGAATGCAGGCACTGGAAAACACTTGAAATGTTGAAGACAGGAACTGTAGTCTTGGTCAGGACCAGGAACCTTAAATGACTTTGTTCCTGGGTGTCAGACATAGCACCCAGGAGAATGCAGGCAATGGAAAACACTGGAAATGTTGAAGACAGGAACTGCAGTCTTGGTCAGGATCAGGAACCTTAAATGACTTTGTTTCTGGGTGTGAGGCATGCCACCCAGGAGAATGCAGGCACTGGAAAACACTGGTACTGAGGTAGACAGGAACTGCAGTCTTGGTCAGGATCAGGAACCTTAAATGTCTTTGTTCCTGGGTGTCAGGCTTGGCACCCAGGAAAAGGCACTGGAAAACACTGTAAATGTTGAAGACAGGAACTGCAGTCTTGGTCACGATTGGGAACCTTAAATGTCTTTGTTCTTGGGTGTCAGGCTGGGCATCCAGGAGAAGGAAGGCACTGGAAAACACTAGAAATGTTGAAGACAGAAACTGCAGTCTTGGTCAGGATCAGGAACCTTAATTGTCTTTGTTCTTGGGTGTCAGACTGGGAATCCAGGAGAAGGAGGGCACCGGAAAACACTGGAAATATTCAGGACAGCAACTACAGTCTTGGTCAGGGTCAGGAGCCTGAAATTACTTTGTTCCTGGATGACCTGCTTGGCATCCAGGAGAAGGCAGGCCCTGGAAAACACTGGAAATGTTAAAGACAGCAAATGCAGTCTTGGTCAGGATCAGGAACCTTAAATGTCTTTCTTCCTTAGTGTCAGGCTTGACACCCAGGAAAAGGCACTGAAAACACTGGAAATGTTGAAGACAGGAACTGCAGTCTTGGTCAGGATCAGGAACCTTAAATGACTTTGTTTCTGGGTGTGAGGCATACCACCCAGGAGAATGCAGGCACTGGAAAACACTGGTACTGAGGTAGACAGGAACTGCAGTCTTGGTCAGGATCAGGAACTTTATATGTCTTTGTTCCTCGGTATCAGACATGGTACCCAGGAGAATGCAGGCACTGGAAAACACTTGAAATGTTGAAGACAGGAACTGTAGTCTTGGTCAGGACCAGGAACCTTAAATGACTTTGTTCCTGGGTGTCAGACATAGCACCCAGGAGAATGCAGGCAATGGAAAACACTGGAAATGTTGAAGACAGGAACTGCACTCTTGGTCAGGATCAGGAACCTTAAATGTCTTTGTTCCTTAGTGTCAGGCTTGACACCCAGGAAAAGGCACTGGAAAACACTGGAAATGTTGAAGACAGGAACTGCAGTCTTGGTCAGGATCAGGAACCTTAAATGACTTTGTTTCTGGGTGTGAGGCATGCCACCCAGGAGAATGCAGGCACTGGAAAACACTGGTACTGAGGTAGACAGGAATTGCAGTCTTGGTCAGGATCAGGAACTTTAAATGTCTTTGTTCCTCGGTATCAGACATGGTACCCAGGAGAATGCAGGCACTGGAAAACAGTGTAAATGTTGAAAACAGGAACTGTAATTTTGGTCAGGACCAGGAACCTTAAATGTCTTTGTTCTTGGGTGTCAGACTGGGAATCCAGGAGAAGGAGGGCACATGAAAACACTGGAAATATTCAGGACAGGAACTGCAGCCTTGGTCAGGATTAGGAGCCTGAAATGTCTTTGTTCCTGGATGAGCCGCTTGGCATTCAGGAGAATGCAGGCAATGGAAAACACTGGAAATGTTGAAGACAGCAAATGCAGTCTTGGTCAGGATCAGGAACCTTAAATGTCTTTCTTCCTAGTGTCAGGCTTGACACCCAGGAAAAGGCACTGGAAAACACTGGAAATGTTGAGGACAGGAACTGCAGTCTTGGTCAGGATCAGGAACCTTAAATGACTTTGTTTCTGGGTGTGAGGCATGCCACCCAGGAGAATGCAGGCACTGGAAAACACTGGTACTGAGGTAGACAGGAACTGCAGTCTTGGTCAGGATCAGGAACTTTATATGTCTTTGTTCCTCGGTATAAGACATGGTACCCAGGAGAATGCAGGCACTGGAAAACACTTGAAATGTTGAAGACAGGAACTGTAGTCTTGGTCAGGACCAGGAACCTTAAATGACTTTGTTCCTGGGTGTCAGACATAGCACCCAGGAGAATGCAGGCAATGGAAAACACTGGAAATGTTGAAGACAGGAACTGCACTCTTGGTCAGGATCAGGAACCTTAAATGTCTTTGTTCCTTAGTGTCAGGCTTGACACCCAGGAAAAGGCACTGGAAAACACTGGAAATGTTGAAGACAGGAACTGCAGTCTTGGTCAGGATCAGGAACCTTAAATGACTTTGTTTCTGGGTGTGAGGCATGCCACCCAGGAGAATGCAGGCACTGGAAAACACTGGTACTGAGGTAGACAGGAACTGCAGTCTTGGTCAGGATCAGGAACCTTAAATGTCTTTGTTCCTGGGTGTCAGGCTTGGCACCCAGGAAAAGGCACTGGAAAACACTGTAAATGTTGAAGACAGGAACTGCAGTCTTGGTCAGGATTGGGAACCTTAAATGTCTTTGTTCTTGGGTGTCTGGCTGGGCATCCAGGAGAAGGAAGGCACTGGAAAACACTAGAAATGTTGAAGACAGAAACTGCAGTCTTGGTCAGGATCAGGAACCTTAATTGTCTTTGTTCTTGGGTGTCAGACTGGGAATCCAGGAGAAGGAGGGCACATGAAAACACTGGAAATATTCAGGACAGGAACTGCAGCCTTGGTCAGGATTAGGAGCCTGAAATGTCTTTGTTCCTGGATGACCCGCTTGGCATTCAGGAGAATGCAGGCAATGGAAAACACTGGAAATGTTGAAGACAGCAAATGCAGTCTTGGTCAGGATCAGGAACCTTAAATGTCTTTCTTCCTTAGTGTCAGGCTTGACACCCAGGAAAAGGCACTGGAAAACACTGGAAATGTTGAAGACAGGAACTGCAGTCTTGGTCAGGATCAGGAACCTTAAATGACTTTGTTTCTGGGTGTGAGGCATGCCACCCAGGAGAATGCAGGCACTGGAAAACACTGGTAATGAGGTAGACAGGAACTGCAGTCTTGGTCAGGATCAGGAACTTTATATGTCTTTGTTCCTCGGTATCAGACATGGTACCCAGGAGAATGCAGGCACTGGAAAACACTTGAAATGTTGAAGACAGGAACTGCAGTCTTGGTCAGGATCAGGAACCTTAAATGACTTTGTTTCTGGGTGTGAGGCATGCCACCCAGGAGAATGCAGGCACTGGAAAACACTGGTACTGAGGTAGACAGGAACTGCAGTCTTGGTCAGGATCAGGAACCTTAAATGTCTTTGTTCCTGGGTGTCAGGCTTGGCACCCAGGAAAAGGCACTGGAAAACACTGTAAATGTTGAAGACAGGAACTGCAGTCTTGGTCACGTTTGGGAACCTTAAATGTCTTTGTTCTTGGGTGTCAGGCTGGGCATCCAGGAGAAGGAAGGCACTGGAAAACACTAGAAATGTTGAAGACAGAAACTGCAGTCTTGGTCAGGATCAGGAACCTTAATTGTCTTTGTTCTTGGGTGTCAGACTGGGAATCCAGGAGAAGGAGGGCACCGGAAAACACTGGAAATATTCAGGACAGCAACTACAGTCTTGGTCAGGGTCAGGAGCCTGAAATTACTTTGTTCCTGGATGACCTGCTTGGCATCCAGGAGAAGGCAGGCCCTGGAAAACACTGGAAATGTTAAAGACAGGAACTGCAGTCTTGGTCAGGATCAGGAACCTTAAATGTCTTTGTTCCTCGGTATCAGACATGGTACCCAGGAGAATGCAGGCACTGGAAAACACTTGAAATGTTGAAGACAGGAACTGTAGTCTTGGTCAGGACCAGGAACCTTAAATGACTTTGTTCCTGGGTGTCAGACATAGCACCCAGGAGAATGCAGGCACTGGAAAACACTGGAAATGTTGAAGACAGGAACTGCAGTCTTGGTCAGGATCAGGAACCTTAAATGACTTTGTTTCTGGGTGTCAGGCTTGGCACCCAGGAAAAGGCACTGGAAAACAGTGTAAATGTTGAAGAAAGGAACTGCAGTCTTGGTCAGGATTGGGAACCTTAAATGACTTTGTTTCTGGGTGTGAGGCATGCCACCCAGGAGAATGCAGGCACTGGAAAACACTGGTACTGAGGTAGACAGGAACTGCAGTCTTGGTCAGGATCAGGAACTTTAAATGTCTTTGTTCCTCGGTATCAGACATGGTACCCAGGAGAATGCAGGCACTGGAAAACAGTGTAAATGTTGAAAACAGGAACTGTAGTTTTGGTCAGGACCAGGAACCTTAAATGTCTTTGTTCTTGGGTGTCAGACTGGGAATCCAGGAGAAGGAGGGCACATGAAAACACTGGAAATATTCAGGACAGGAACTGCAGCCTTGGTCAGGATTAGGAGCCTGAAATGTCTTTGTTCCTGGATGACCCGCTTGGCATTCAGGAGAATGCAGGCAATGGAAAACACTGGAAATGTTGAAGACAGCAAATGCAGTCTTGGTCAGGATCAGGAACCTTAAATGTCTTTGTTCCTTAGTGTCAGGCTTGACACCCAGGAAAAGGCACTGGAAAACACTGGAAATGTTGAAGACAGGAACTGCAGTCTTGGTCAGGATCAGGAACCTTAAATGACTTTGTTTCTGGGTGTGAGGCATGCCACCCAGGAGAATGCAGGCACTGGAAAACACTGGTACTGAGGTAGACAGGAACTGCAGTCTTGGTCAGGATCAGGAACTTTATATGTCTTTGTTCCTCGGTATCAGACATGGTACCCAGGAGAATGCAGGCACTGGAAAACACTTGAAATGTTGAAGACAGGAACTGTAGTCTTGGTCAGGACCAGGAACCTTAAATGACTTTGTTCCTGGGTGTCAGACATAGCACCCAGGAGAATGCAGGCAATGGAAAACACTGGAAATGTTGAAGACAGGAACTGCACTCTTGGTCAGGATCAGGAACCTTAAATGTCTTTGTTCCTTAGTGTCAGGCTTGACACCCAGGAAAAGGCACTGGAAAACACTGTAAATGTTGAAGACAGGAACTGCAGTCTTGGTCAGGATTGGGAACCTTAAATGTCTTTGTTCTTGGGTGTCTGGCTGGGCATCCAGGAGAAGGAAGGCACTGGAAAACACTAGAAATGTTGAAGACAGAAACTGCAGTCTTGGTCAGGATCAGGAACCTTAATTGTCTTTGTTCTTGGGTGTCAGACTGGGAATCCAGGAGAAGGAGGGCACATGAAAACACTGGAAATATTCAGGACAGGAACTGCAGCCTTGGTCAGGATTAGGAGCCTGAAATGTCTTTGTTCCTGGATGACCCGCTTGGCATTCAGGAGAATGCAGGCAATGGAAAACACTGGAAATGTTGAAGACAGCAAATGCAGTCTTGGTCAGGATCAGGAACCTTAAATGTCTTTCTTCCTTAGTGTCAGGCTTGACACCCAGGAAAAGGCACTGGAAAACACTGGAAATGTTGAAGACAGGAACTGCAGTCTTGGTCAGGATCAGGAACCTTAAATGACTTTGTTTCTGGGTGTGAGGCATGCCACCCAGGAGAATGCAGGCACTGGAAAACACTGGTACTGAGGTAGACAGGAACTGCAGTCTTGGTCAGGATCAGGAACTTTATATGTCTTTGTTCCTCGGTATCAGACATGGTACCCAGGAGAATGCAGGCACTGGAAAACACTTGAAATGTTGAAGACAGGAACTGTAGTCTTGGTCAGGACCAGGAACCTTAAATGACTTTGTTCCTGGGTGTCAGACATAGCACCCAGGAGAATGCAGGCAATGGAAAACACTGGAAATGTTGAAGACAGGAACTGCAGTCTTGGTCAGGATCAGGAACCTTAAATGACTTTGTTTCTGGGTGTGAGGCATGCCACCCAGGAGAATGCAGGCACTGGAAAACACTGGTACTGAGGTAGACAGGAACTGCAGTCTTGGTCAGGATCAGGAACCTTAAATGTCTTTGTTCCTGGGTGTCAGGCTTGGCACCCAGGAAAAGGCACTGGAAAACACTGTAAATGTTGAAGACAGGAACTGCAGTCTTGGTCACGATTGGGAACCTTAAATGTCTTTGTTCTTGGGTGTCAGGCTGGGCATCCAGGAGAAGGAAGGCACTGGAAAACACTAGAAATGTTGAAGACAGAAACTGCAGTCTTGGTCAGGATCAGGAACCTTAATTGTCTTTGTTCTTGGGTGTCAGACTGGGAATCCAGGAGAAGGAGGGCACCGGAAAACACTGGAAATATTCAGGACAGCAACTACAGTCTTGGTCAGGGTCAGGAGCCTGAAATTACTTTGTTCCTGGATGACCTGCTTGGCATCCAGGAGAAGGCAGGCCCTGGAAAACACTGGAAATGTTAAAGACAGGAACTGCAGTCTTGGTCAGGATCAGGAACCTTAAATGTCTTTGTTCCTCGGTATCAGACATGGTACCCAGGAGAATGCAGGCACTGGAAAACACTTGAAATGTTGAAGACAGGAACTGTAGTCTTGGTCAGGACCAGGAACCTTAAATGACTTTGTTCCTGGGTGTCAGACATAGCACCCAGGAGAATGCAGGCACTGGAAAACACTGGAAATGTTGAAGACAGGAACTGCAGTCTTGGTCAGGATCAGGAACCTTAAATGACTTTGTTTCTGGGTGTCAGGCTTGGCACCCAGGAAAAGGCACTGGAAAACAGTGTAAATGTTGAAGAAAGGAACTGCAGTCTTGGTCAGGATTGGGAACCTTAAATGACTTTGTTTCTGGGTGTGAGGCATGCCACCCAGGAGAATGCAGGCACTGGAAAACACTGGTACTGAGGTAGACAGGAACTGCAGTCTTGGTCAGGATCAGGAACTTTAAATGTCTTTGTTCCTCGGTATCAGACATGGTACCCAGGAGAATGCAGGCACTGGAAAACAGTGTAAATGTTGAAAACAGGAACTGTAGTTTTGGTCAGGACCAGGAACCTTAAATGTCTTTGTTCTTGGGTGTCAGACTGGGAATCCAGGAGAAGGAGGGCACATGAAAACACTGGAAATATTCAGGACAGGAACTGCAGCCTTGGTCAGGATTAGGAGCCTGAAATGTCTTTGTTCCTGGATGACCCGCTTGGCATTCAGGAGAATGCAGGCAATGGAAAACACTGGAAATGTTGAAGTCAGGAACTGCAGTCTTGGTCAGGATCAGGAACCTTAAATGTCTTTGTTCCTTAGTGTCAGGCTTGACACCCAGGAAAAGGCACTGGAAAACACTGGAAATGTTGAAGACAGGAACTGCAGTCTTGGTCAGGATCAGGAACCTTAAATGACTTTGTTTCTGGGTGTGAGGCATGCCACCCAGGAGAATGCAGGCACTGGAAAACACTGGTACTGAGGTAGACAGGAACTGCAGTCTTGGTCAGGATCAGGAACTTTATATGTCTTTGTTCCTCGGTATCAGACATGGTACCCAGGAGAATGCAGGCACTGGAAAACACTTGAAATGTTGAAGACAGGAACTGTAGTCTTGGTCAGGACCAGGAACCTTAAATGACTTTGTTCCTGGGTGTCAGACATAGCACCCAGGAGAATGCAGGCAATGGAAAACACTGGAAATGTTGAAGACAGGAACTGCACTCTTGGTCAGGATCAGGAACCTTAAATGTCTTTGTTCCTTAGTGTCAGGCTTGACACCCAGGAAAAGGCACTGGAAAACACTGTAAAGGTTGAAGACAGGAACTGCAGTCTTGGTCAGGATTGGGAACCTTAAATGTCTTTGTTCTTGGGTGTCTGGCTGGGCATCCAGGAGAAGGAAGGCACTGGAAAACACTAGAAATGTTGAAGACAGAAACTGCAGTCTTGGTCAGGATCAGGAACCTTAATTGTCTTTGTTCTTGGGTGTCAGACTGGGAATCCAGGAGAAGGAGGGCACATGAAAACACTGGAAATATTCAGGACAGGAACTGCAGCCTTGGTCAGGATTAGGAGCCTGAAATGTCTTTGTTCCTGGATGACCCGCTTGGCATTCAGGAGAATGCAGGCAATGGAAAACACTGGAAATGTTGAAGACAGCAAATGCAGTCTTGGTCAGGATCAGGAACCTTAAATGTCTTTGTTCCTTAGTGTCAGGCTTGACACCCAGGAAAAGGCACTGGAAAACACTGGAAATGTTGAAGACAGGAACTGCAGTCTTGGTCAGGATCAGGAACCTTAAATGACTTTGTTTCTGGGTGTGAGGCATGCCACCCAGGAGAATGCAGGCACTGGAAAACACTGGTACTGAGGTAGACAGGAACTGCAGTCTTGGTCAGGATCAGGAACTTTATATGTCTTTGTTCCTCGGTATCAGACATGGTACCCAGGAGAATGCAGGCACTGGAAAACACTTGAAATGTTGAAGACAGGAACTGTAGTCTTGGTCAGGACCAGGAACCTTAAATGACTTTGTTCCTGGGTGTCAGACATAGCACCCAGGAGAATGCAGGCAATGGAAAACACTGGAAATGTTGAAGACAGGAACTGCAGTCTTGGTCAGGATCAGGAACCTTAAATGACTTTGTTTCTGGGTGTGAGGCATGCCACCCAGGAGAATGCAGGCACTGGAAAACACTGGTACTGAGGTAGACAGGAACTGCAGTCTTGGTCAGGATCAGGAACCTTAAATGTCTTTGTTCCTGGGTGTCAGGCTTGGCACCCAGGAAAAGGCACTGGAAAACACTGTAAATGTTGAAGACAGGAACTGCAGTCTTGGTCACGATTGGGAACCTTAAATGTCTTTGTTCTTGGGTGTCAGGCTGGGCATCCAGGAGAAGGAAGGCACTGGAAAACACTAGAAATGTTGAAGACAGAAACTGCAGTCTTGGTCAGGATCAGGAACCTTAATTGTCTTTGTTCTTGGGTGTCAGACTGGGAATCCAGGAGAAGGAGGGCACCGGAAAACACTGGAAATATTCAGGACAGCAACTACAGTCTTGGTCAGGGTCAGGAGCCTGAAATTACTTTGTTCCTGGATGACCTGCTTGGCATCCAGGAGAAGGCAGGCCCTGGAAAACACTGGAAATGTTAAAGACAGGAACTGCAGTCTTGGTCAGGATCAGGAACCTTAAATGTCTTTGTTCCTCGGTATCAGACATGGTACCCAGGAGAATGCAGGCACTGGAAAACACTTGAAATGTTGAAGACAGAAACTGCAGTCTTGGTCAGGATCAGGAACCTTAATTGTCTTTGTTCTTGGGTGTCAGACTGGGAATCCAGGAGAAGATGGGCACCTGAAAACACTGGAAATATTCAGGACAGCAACTGCAGTCTTGGTCAGGATCAGGAGCCTGAAATTACTTTGTTCCTGGATGACCTGCTTGGCATCCAGGAGAAGGCAGGCCCTGGAAAACACTGGAAATGTTGAAGACAGGAACTGCAGTCTTGGTCAGGATCAGGAATCTTAAATGTCTTTGTTCCTTAGTGTCAGGCTTGACACCGAGGAAAAGGCACTGGAAAACACTGGAAATGTTGAAGACAGGAACTGCAGTCTTGGTCAGGATCAGGAACTTTATATGTCTTTGTTCCTCGGTATCAGACATGGTACCCAGGAGAATGCAGGCACTGGAAAACACTTGAAATGTTGAAGACAGGAACTGTAGTCTTGGTCAGGACCAGGAACCTTAAATGACTTTGTTCCTGGCTGTCAGACATAGCACCCAGGAGAATGCAGGCACTGGAAAACACTGGAAATGTTGAAGACAGGAACTGCACTCTTGGTCAGGATCAGGAACCTTAAATGTCTTTGTTCCTTAGTGTCAGGCTTGACACCCAGGAAAAGGCACTGGAAAACACTGGAAATGTTGAAGACAGGAACTGCAGTCTTGGTCAGGATCAGGAACCTTAAATGACTTTGTTTCTGGGTGTGAGGCATGCCACCCAGGAGAATGCAGGCACTGGAAAACACTGGTACTGAGGTAGACAGGAACTGCAGTCTTGGTCAGGATCAGGAACCTTAAATGTCTTTGTTCCTGGGTGTCAGGCTTGGCACCCAGGAAAAGGCACTGGAAAACACTGGAAATGTTGAAGACAGGAACTGCAGTCTTGGTCAGGATCAGGAACCTTAAATGTCTTTGTTCCTCGGTATCAGACATGGTACCCAGGAGAATGCAGGCACTGGAAAACACTTGAAATGTTGAAGACAGGAACTGTAGTCTTGGTCAGGACCAGGAACCTTAAATGACTTTGTTCCTGGGTGTCAGACATAGCACCCAGGAGAATGCAGGCACTGGAAAACACTGGAAGTGTTGAAGACAGGAACTGCAGTCTTGGTCAGGATCAGGAACCTTAAATGACTTTGTTTCTGGGTGTCAGGCTTGGCACCCAGGAAAAGGCACTGGAAAACAGTGTAAATGTTGAAGAAAGGAACTGCAGTCTTGGTCAGGATTGGGAACCTTAAATGACTTTGTTTCTGGGTGTGAGGCATGCCACCCAGGAGAATGCAGGCACTGGAAAACACTGGTACTGAGGTAGACAGGAACTGCAGTCTTGGTCAGGATCAGGAACTTTAAATGTCTTTGTTCCTCGGTATCAGACATGGTACCCAGGAGAATGCAGGCACTGGAAAACACTGTAAATGTTGAAGACAGGAACTGCAGTCTTGGTCAGGATTGGGAACCTTAAATGTCTTTGTTCTTGGGTGTGTGGCTGGGCATCCAGGAGAAGGAAGGCACTGGAAAACACTAGAAATGTTGAAGACAGAAACTGCAGTCTTGGTCAGGATCAGGAACCTTAATTGTCTTTGTTCTTGGGTGTCAGACTGGGAATCCAGGAGAAGGAGGGCACATGAAAACACTGGAAATATTCAGGACAGGAACTGCAGCCTTGGTCAGGATTAGGAGCCTGAAATGTCTTTGTTCCTGGATGACCCGCTTGGCATTCAGGAGAATGCAGGCAATGGAAAACACTGGAAATGTTGAAGACAGCAAATGCAGTCTTGGTCAGGATCAGGAACCTTAAATGTCTTTCTTCCTTAGTGTCAGGCTTGACACCCAGGAAAAGGCACTGGAAAACACTGGAAATGTTGAAGACAGGAAGTGCAGTCTTGGTCAGGATCAGGAACCTTAAATGACTTTGTTTCTGGGTGTGAGGCATGCCACCCAGGAGAATGCAGGCACTGGAAAACACTGGTACTGAGGTAGATAGGAACTGCAGTCTTGGTCAGGATCAGGAACTTTATATGTCTTTGTTCCTCGGTATCAGACATGGTACCCAGGAGAATGCAGGCACTGGAAAACACTTGAAATGTTGAAGACAGGAACTGCAGTCTTGGTCA
Source organism: Erythrolamprus reginae (assembly GCF_031021105.1). NCBI lineage: Eukaryota > Metazoa > Chordata > Lepidosauria > Squamata > Dipsadidae > Erythrolamprus > Erythrolamprus reginae. Next base: position 33,600 of record NW_027248584.1, on the reverse strand, counting down.
GGATCAGGAACCTTAAATGACTTTGTTTCTGGGTGTGAGGCATGCCACCCAGGAGAATGCAGGCACTGGAAAACACTGGTACTGAGGTAGACAGGAACTGCAGTCTTGTCCAGGATCAGGAACCTTAAATGTCTTTGTTCCTGGGTGTCAGGCTTGGCACCCAGGAAAAGGCACTGGAAAACACTGTAAATGTTGAAGACAGGAACTGCAGTCTTGGTCACGATTGGGAACCTTAAATGTCTTTGTTCTTGGGTGTCAGGCTGGGCATCCAGGAGAAGGAAGGCACTGGAAAACACTGGAAATATTCAGGACAGCAACTACAGTCTTGGTCAGGGTCAGGAGCCTGAAATTACTTTGTTCCTGGATGACCTGCTTGGCATCCAGGAGAAGGCAGGCCCTGGAAAACACTGGAAATGTTAAAGACAGGAACTGCAGTCTTGGTCAGGATCAGGAACCTTAAATGTCTTTGTTCCTCGGTATCAGACATGGTACCCAGGAGAATGCAGGCACTGGAAAACACTTGAAATGTTGAAGACAGGAACTGTAGTCTTGGTCAGGACCAGGAACCTTAAATGACTTTGTTCCTGGGTGTCAGACATAGCACCCAGGAGAATGCAGGCACTGGAAAACACTGGAAATGTTGAAGACAGGAACTGCAGTCTTGGTCAGGATCAGGAACCTTAAATGACTTTGTTTCTGGGTGTCAGGCTTGGCACCCAGGAAAAGGCACTGGAAAACAGTGTAAATGTTGAAGAAAGGAACTGCAGTCTTGGTCAGGATTGGGAACCTTAAATGACTTTGTTTCTGGGTGTGAGGCATGCCACCCAGGAGAATGCAGGCACTGGAAAACACTGGTACTGAGGTAGACAGGAACTGCAGTCTTGGTCAGGATCAGGAACTTTAAATGTCTTTGTTCCTCGGTATCAGACATGGTACCCAGGAGAATGCAGGCACTGGAAAACAGTGTAAATGTTGAAAACAGGAACTGTAGTTTTGGTCAGGACCAGGAACCTTAAATGTCTTTGTTCTTGGGTGTCAGACTGGGAATCCAGGAGAAGGAGGGCACATGAAAACACTGGAAATATTCAGGACAGGAACTGCAGCCTTGGTCAGGATTAGGAGCCTGAAATGTCTTTGTTCCTGGATGACCCGCTTGGCATTCAGGAGAATGCAGGCAATGGAAAACACTGGAAATGTTGAAGACAGCAAATGCAGTCTTGGTCAGGATCAGGAACCTTAAATGTCTTTGTTCCTTAGTGTCAGGCTTGACACCCAGGAAAAGGCACTGGAAAACACTGGAAATGTTGAAGACAGGAACTGCAGTCTTGGTCAGGATCAGGAACCATAAATGACTTTGTTTCTGGGTGTGAGGCATGCCACCCAGGAGAATGCAGGCACTGGAAAACACTGGTACTGAGGTAGACAGGAACTGCAGTCTTGGTCAGGATCAGGAACTTTATATGTCTTTGTTCCTCGGTATCAGACATGGTACCCAGGAGAATGCAGGCACTGGAAAACACTTGAAATGTTGAAGACAGGAACTGTAGTCTTGGTCAGGACCAGGAACCTTAAATGACTTTGTTCCTGGGTGTCAGACATAGCACCCAGGAGAATGCAGGCACTGGAAAACACTGGAAATGTTGAAGACAGGAACTGCACTCTTGGTCAGGATCAGGAACCTTAAATGTCTTTGTTCCTTAGTGTCAGGCTTGACACCCAGGAAAAGGCACTGGAAAACACTGTAAATGTTGAAGACAGGAACTGCAGTCTTGGTCAGGATTGGGAACCTTAAATGTCTTTGTTCTTGGGTGTCAGGCTGGGCATCCAGGAGAAGGAAGGCACTGGAAAACACTAGAAATGTTGAAGACAGAAACTGCAGTCTTGGTCAGGATCAGGAACCTTAATTGTCTTTGTTCTTGGGTGTCAGACTGGGAATCCAGGAGAAGGAGGGCACCGGAAAACACTGGAAATATTCAGGACAGCAACTACAGTCTTGGTCAGGGTCAGGAGCCTGAAATTACTTTGTTCCTGGATGACCTGCTTGGCATCCAGGAGAAGGCAGGCCCTGGAAAACACTGGAAATGTTAAAGACAGGAACTGCAGTCTTGGTCAGGATCAGGAACCTTAAATGTCTTTGTTCCTCGGTATCAGACATGGTACCCAGGAGAATGCAGGCACTGGAAAACACTTGAAATGTTGAAGACAGGAACTGTAGTCTTGGTCAGGACCAGGAACCTTAAATGACTTTGTTCCTGGGTGTCAGACATAGCACCCAGGAGAATGCAGGCACTGGAAAACACTGGAAATGTTGAAGACAGGAACTGCAGTCTTGGTCAGGATCAGGAACCTTAAATGACTTTGTTTCTGGGTGTCAGGCTTGGCACCCAGGAAAAGGCACTGGAAAACAGTGTAAATGTTGAAGAAAGGAACTGCAGTCTTGGTCAGGATTGGGAACCTTAAATGACTTTGTTTCTGGGTGTGAGGCATGCCACCCAGGAGAATGCAGGCACTGGAAAACACTGGTACTGAGGTAGACAGGAACTGCAGTCTTGGTCAGGATCAGGAACTTTAAATGTCTTTGTTCCTCGGTATCAGACATGGTACCCAGGAGAATGCAGGCACTGGAAAACAGTGTAAATGTTGAAAACAGGAACTGTAGTTTTGGTCAGGACCAGGAACCTTAAATGTCTTTGTTCTTGGGTGTCAGACTGGGAATCCAGGAGAAGGAGGGCACATGAAAACACTGGAAATATTCAGGACAGGAACTGCAGCCTTGGTCAGGATTAGGAGCCTGAAATGTCTTTGTTCCTGGATGACCCGCTTGGCATTCAGGAGAATGCAGGCAATGGAAAACACTGGAAATGTTGAAGACAGCAAATGCAGTCTTGGTCAGGATCAGGAACCTTAAATGTCTTTGTTCCTTAGTGTCAGGCTTGACACCCAGGAAAAGGCACTGGAAAACACTGGAAATGTTGAAGACAGGAACTGCAGTCTTGGTCAGGATCAGGAACCTTAAATGACTTTGTTTCTGGGTGTGAGGCATGCCACCCAGGAGAATGCAGGCACTGGAAAACACTGGTACTGAGGTAGACAGGAACTGCAGTCTTGGTCAGGATCAGGAACTTTATATGTCTTTGTTCCTCGGTATCAGACATGGTACCCAGGAGAATGCAGGCACTGGAAAACACTTGAAATGTTGAAGACAGGAACTGTAGTCTTGGTCAGGACCAGGAACCTTAAATGACTTTGTTCCTGGGTGTCAGACATAGCACCCAGGAGAATGCAGGCAATGGAAAACACTGGAAATGTTGAAGACAGGAACTGCACTCTTGGTCAGGATCAGGAACCTTAAATGTCTTTGTTCCTTAGTGTCAGGCTTGACACCCAGGAAAAGGCACTGGAAAACACTGTAAATGTTGAAGACAGGAACTGCAGTCTTGGTCAGGATTGGGAACCTTAAATGTCTTTGTTCTTGGGTGTCTGGCTGGGCATCCAGGAGAAGGAAGGCACTGGAAAACACTAGAAATGTTGAAGACAGAAACTGCAGTCTTGGTCAGGATCAGGAACCTTAATTGTCTTTGTTCTTGGGTGTCAGACTGGGAATCCAGGAGAAGGAGGGCACATGAAAACACTGGAAATATTCAGGACAGGAACTGCAGCCTTGGTCAGGATTAGGAGCCTGAAATGTCTTTGTTCCTGGATGACCCGCTTGGCATTCAGGAGAATGCAGGCAATGGAAAACACTGGAAATGTTGAAGACAGCAAATGCAGTCTTGGTCAGGATCAGGAACCTTAAATGTCTTTCTTCCTTAGTGTCAGGCTTGACACCCAGGAAAAGGCACTGGAAAACACTGGAAATGTTGAAGACAGGAACTGCAGTCTTGGTCAGGATCAGGAACCTTAAATGACTTTGTTTCTGGGTGTGAGGCATGCCACCCAGGAGAATGCAGGCACTGGAAAACACTGGTACTGAGGTAGACAGGAACTGCAGTCTTGGTCAGGATCAGGAACTTTATATGTCTTTGTTCCTCGGTATCAGACATGGTACCCAGGAGAATGCAGGCACTGGAAAACACTTGAAATGTTTAAGACAGGAACTGTAGTCTTGGTCAGGACCAGGAACCTTAAATGACTTTGTTCCTGGGTGTCAGACATAGCACCCAGGAGAATGCAGGCAATGGAAAACACTGGAAATGTTGAAGACAGGAACTGCAGTCTTGGTCAGGATCAGGAACCTTAAATGACTTTGTTTCTGGGTGTGAGGCATGCCACCCAGGAGAATGCAGGCACTGGAAAACACTGGTACTGAGGTAGACAGGAACTGCAGTCTTGGTCAGGATCAGGAACCTTAAATGTCTTTGTTCCTGGGTGTCAGGCTTGGCACCCAGGAAAAGGCACTGGGAAACACTGTAAATGTTGAAGACAGGAACTGCAGTCTTGGTCACGATTGGGAACCTTAAATGTCTTTGTTCTTGGGTGTCAGGCTGGGCATCCAGGAGAAGGAAGGCACTGGAAAACACTAGAAATGTTGAAGACAGAAACTGCAGTCTTGGTCAGGATCAGGAACCTTAATTGTCTTTGTTCTTGGGTGTCAGACTGGGAATCCAGGAGAAGGAGGGCACCGGAAAACACTGGAAATATTCAGGACAGCAACTACAGTCTTGGTCAGGGTCAGGAGCCTGAAATTACTTTGTTCCTGGATGACCTGCTTGGCATCCAGGAGAAGGCAGGCCCTGGAAAACACTGGAAATGTTAAAGACAGGAACTGCAGTCTTGGTCAGGATCAGGAACCTTAAATGTCTTTGTTCCTCGGTATCAGACATGGTACCCAGGAGAATGCAGGCACTGGAAAACACTTGAAATGTTGAAGACAGGAACTGTAGTCTTGGTCAGGACCAGGAACCTTAAATGACTTTGTTCCTGGGTGTCAGACATAGCACCCAGGAGAATGCAGGCACTGGAAAACACTGGAAATGTTGAAGACAGGAACTGCAGTCTTGGTCAGGATCAGGAACCTTAAATGACTTTGTTTCTGGGTGTCAGGCTTGGCACCCAGGAAAAGGCACTGGAAAACAGTGTAAATGTTGAAGAAAGGAACTGCAGTCTTGGTCAGGATTGGGAACCTTAAATGACTTTGTTTCTGGGTGTGAGGCATGCCACCCAGGAGAATGCAGGCACTGGAAAACACTGGTACTGAGGTAGACAGGAACTGCAGTCTTGGTCAGGATCAGGAACTTTAAATGTCTTTGTTCCTCGGTATCAGACATGGTACCCAGGAGAATGCAGGCACTGGAAAACACTTGAAATGTTGAAGACAGAAACTGCAGTCTTGGTCAGGATCAGGAACCTTAATTGTCTTTGTTCTTGGGTGTCAGACTGGGAATCCAGGAGAAGATGGGCACCTGAAAACACTGGAAATATTCAGGACAGCAACTGCAGTCTTGGTCAGGATCAGGAGCCTGAAATTACTTTGTTCCTGGATGACCTGCTTGGCATCCAGGCGAAGGCAGGCCCTGGAAAACACTGGAAATGTTGAAGACAGGAACTGCAGTCTTGGTCAGGATCAGGAATCTTAAATGTCTTTGTTCCTTAGTGTCAGGCTTGACACCGAGGAAAAGGCACTGGAAAACACTGGAAATGTTGAAGACAGGAACTGCAGTCTTGGTCAGGATCAGGAACTTTATATGTCTTTGTTCCTCGGTATCAGACATGGTACCCAGGAGAATGCAGGCACTGGAAAACACTTGAAATGTTGAAGACAGGAACTGTAGTCTTGGTCAGGACCAGGAACCTTAAATGACTTTGTTCCTGGCTGTCAGACATAGCACCCAGGAGAATGCAGGCACTGGAAAACACTGGAAATGTTGAAGACAGGAACTGCACTCTTGGTCAGGATCAGGAACCTTAAATGTCTTTGTTCCTTAGTGTCAGGCTTGACACCCAGGAAAAGGCACTGGAAAACACTGGAAATGTTGAAGACAGGAACTGCAGTCTTGGTCAGGATCAGGAACCTTAAATGACTTTGTTTCTGGGTGTGAGGCATGCCACCCAGGAGAATGCAGGCACTGGAAAACACTGGTACTGAGGTAGACAGGAACTGCAGTCTTGGTCAGGATCAGGAACCTTAAATGTCTTTGTTCCTGGGTGTCAGGCTTGGCACCCAGGAAAAGGCACTGGAAAACACTGGAAATGTTGAAGACAGGAACTGCAGTCTTGGTCAGGATCAGGAACCTTAAATGTCTTTGTTCCTCGGTATCAGACATGGTACCCAGGAGAATGCAGGCACTGGAAAACACTTGAAATGTTGAAGACAGGAACTGTAGTCTTGGTCAGGACCAGGAACCTTAAATGACTTTGTTCCTGGGTGTCAGACATAGCACCCAGGAGAATGCAGGCACTGGAAAACACTGGAAGTGTTGAAGACAGGAACTGCAGTCTTGGTCAGGATCAGGAACCTTAAATGACTTTGTTTCTGGGTGTCAGGCTTGGCACCCAGGAAAAGGCACTGGAAAACAGTGTAAATGTTGAAGAAAGGAACTGCAGTCTTGGTCAGGATTGGGAACCTTAAATGACTTTGTTTCTGGGTGTGAGGCATGCCACCCAGGAGAATGCAGGCACTGGAAAACACTGGTACTGAGGTAGACAGGAACTGCAGTCTTGGTCAGGATCAGGAACTTTAAATGTCTTTGTTCCTCGGTATCAGACATGGTACCCAGGAGAATGCAGGCACTGGAAAACACTGTAAATGTTGAAGACAGGAACTGCAGTCTTGGTCAGGATCAGGAACCTTAATTGTCTTTGTTCTTGGGTGTGTGGCTGGGCATCCAGGAGAAGGAAGGCACTGGAAAACACTAGAAATGTTGAAGACAGAAACTGCAGTCTTGGTCAGGATCAGGAACCTTAATTGTCTTTGTTCTTGGGTGTCAGACTGGGAATCCAGGAGAAGGAGGGCACATGAAAACACTGGAAATATTCAGGACAGGAACTGCAGCCTTGGTCAGGATTAGGAGCCTGAAATGTCTTTGTTCCTGGATGACCCGCTTGGCATTCAGGAGAATGCAGGCAATGGAAAACACTGGAAATGTTGAAGACAGCAAATGCAGTCTTGGTCAGGATCAGGAACCTTAAATGTCTTTCTTCCTTAGTGTCAGGCTTGACACCCAGGAAAAGGCACTGGAAAACACTGGAAATGTTGAAGACAGGAACTGTAGTCTTGGTCAGGACCAGGAACCTTAAATGACTTTGTTCCTGGCTGTCAGACATAGCACCCAGGAGAATGCAGGCACTGGAAAACACTAGAAATGTTGAAGACAGAAACTGCAGTCTTGGTCAGGATCAGGAACCTTAATTGTCTTTGTTCTTGGGTGTCAGACTGGGAATCCAGGAGAAGGAGGGCACATGAAAACACTGGAAATATTCAGGACAGGAACTGCAGCCTTGGTCAGGATTAGGAGCCTGAAATGTCTTTGTTCCTGGATGACCCGCTTGGCATTCAGGAGAATGCAGGCAATGGAAAACACTGGAAATGTTGAAGACAGCAAATGCAGTCTTGGTCAGGATCAGGAACCTTAAATGTCTTTCTTCCTTAGTGTCAGGCTTGACACCCAGGAAAAGGCACTGGAAAACACTGGAAATGTTGAAGACAGGAACTGCAGTCTTGGTCAGGATCAGGAACCTTAAATGACTTTGTTTCTGGGTGTGAGGCATGCCACCCAGGAGAATGCAGGCACTGGAAAACACTGGTACTGAGGTAGACAGGAACTGCAGTCTTGGTCAGGATCAGGAACTTTATATGTCTTTGTTCCTCGGTATCAGACATGGTACCCAGGAGAATGCAGGCAGTGGAAAACACTTGAAATGTTTAAGACAGGAACTGTAGTCTTGGTCAGGACCAGGAACCTTAAATGACTTTGTTCCTGGGTGTCAGACATAGCACCCAGGAGAATGCAGGCAATGGAAAACACTGGAAATGTTGAAGACAGGAACTGCAGTCTTGGTCAGGATCAGGAACCTTAAATGACTTTGTTTCTGGGTGTGAGGCATGCCACCCAGGAGAATGCAGGCACTGGAAAACACTGGTACTGAGGTAGACAGGAACTGCAGTCTTGGTCAGGATCAGGAACCTTAAATGTCTTTGTTCCTGGGTGTCAGGCTTGGCACCCAGGAAAAGGCACTGGGAAACACTGTAAATGTTGAAGACAGGAACTGCAGTCTTGGTCACGATTGGGAACCTTAAATGTCTTTGTTCTTGGGTGTCAGGCTGGGCATCCAGGAGAAGGAAGGCACTGGAAAACACTAGAAATGTTGAAGACAGAAACTGCAGTCTTGGTCAGGATCAGGAACCTTAATTGTCTTTGTTCTTGGGTGTCAGACTGGGAATCCAGGAGAAGGAGGGCACCGGAAAACACTGGAAATATTCAGGACAGCAACTACAGTCTTGGTCAGGGTCAGGAGCCTGAAATTACTTTGTTCCTGGATGACCTGCTTGGCATCCAGGAGAAGGCAGGCCCTGGAAAACACTGGAAATGTTAAAGACAGGAACTGCAGTCTTGGTCAGGATCAGGAACCTTAAATGTCTTTGTTCCTCGGTATCAGACATGGTACCCAGGAGAATGCAGGCACTGGAAAACACTTGAAATGTTGAAGACAGGAACTGTAGTCTTGGTCAGGACCAGGAACCTTAAATGACTTTGTTCCTGGGTGTCAGACATAGCACCCAGGAGAATGCAGGCACTGGAAAACACTGGAAATGTTGAAGACAGGAACTGCAGTCTTGGTCAGGATCAGGAACCTTAAATGACTTTGTTTCTGGGTGTCAGGCTTGGCACCCAGGAAAAGGCACTGGAAAACAGTGTAAATGTTGAAGAAAGGAACTGCAGTCTTGGTCAGGATTGGGAACCTTAAATGACTTTGTTTCTGGGTGTGAGGCATGCCACCCAGGAGAATGCAGGCACTGGAAAACACTGGTACTGAGGTAGACAGGAACTGCAGTCTTGGTCAGGATCAGGAACTTTAAATGTCTTTGTTCCTCGGTATCAGACATGGTACCCAGGAGAATGCAGGCACTGGAAAACACTTGAAATGTTGAAGACAGAAACTGCAGTCTTGGTCAGGATCAGGAACCTTAATTGTCTTTGTTCTTGGGTGTCAGACTGGGAATCCAGGAGAAGATGGGCACCTGAAAACACTGGAAATATTCAGGACAGCAACTGCAGTCTTGGTCAGGATCAGGAGCCTGAAATTACTTTGTTCCTGGATGACCTGCTTGGCATCCAGGCGAAGGCAGGCCCTGGAAAACACTGGAAATGTTGAAGACAGGAACTGCAGTCTTGGTCAGGATCAGGAATCTTAAATGTCTTTGTTCCTTAGTGTCAGGCTTGACACCCAGGAAAAGGCACTGGAAAACACTGGAAATGTTGAAGACAGGAACTGCAGTCTTGGTCAGGATCAGGAACCTTAAATGACTTTGTTTCTGGGTGTGAGGCATGCCACCCAGGAGAATGCAGGCACTGGAAAACACTGGTACTGAGGTAGACAGGAACTGCAGTCTTGGTCAGGATCAGGAACTTTATATGTCTTTGTTCCTCGGTATCAGACATGGTACCCAGGAGAATGCAGGCACTGGAAAACACTTGAAATGTTTAAGACAGGAACTGTAGTCTTGGTCAGGACCAGGAACCTTAAATGACTTTGTTCCTGGGTGTCAGACATAGCACCCAGGAGAATGCAGGCAATGGAAAACACTGGAAATGTTGAAGACAGGAACTGCAGTCTTGGTCAGGATCAGGAACCTTAAATGACTTTGTTTCTGGGTGTGAGGCATGCCACCCAGGAGAATGCAGGCACTGGAAAACACTGGTACTGAGGTAGACAGGAACTGCAGTCTTGGTCAGGATCAGGAACCTTAAATGTCTTTGTTCCTGGGTGTCAGGCTTGGCACCCAGGAAAAGGCACTGGGAAACACTGTAAATGTTGAAGACAGGAACTGCAGTCTTGGTCACGATTGGGAACCTTAAATGTCTTTGTTCTTGGGTGTCAGGCTGGGCATCCAGGAGAAGGAAGGCACTGGAAAACACTAGAAATGTTGAAGACAGAAACTGCAGTCTTGGTCAGGATCAGGAACCTTAATTGTCTTTGTTCTTGGGTGTCAGACTGGGAATCCAGGAGAAGGAGGGCACCGGAAAACACTGGAAATATTCAGGACAGCAACTACAGTCTTGGTCAGGGTCAGGAGCCTGAAATTACTTTGTTCCTGGATGACCTGCTTGGCATCCAGGAGAAGGCAGGCCCTGGAAAACACTGGAAATGTTAAAGACAGGAACTGCAGTCTTGGTCAGGATCAGGAACCTTAAATGTCTTTGTTCCTCGGTATCAGACATGGTACCCAGGAGAATGCAGGCACTGGAAAACACTTGAAATGTTGAAGACAGGAACTGTAGTCTTGGTCAGGACCAGGAACCTTAAATGACTTTGTTCCTGGGTGTCAGACATAGCACCCAGGAGAATGCAGGCACTGGAAAACACTGGAAATGTTGAAGACAGGAACTGCAGTCTTGGTCAGGATCAGGAACCTTAAATGACTTTGTTTCTGGGTGTCAGGCTTGGCACCCAGGAAAAGGCACTGGAAAACAGTGTAAATGTTGAAGAAAGGAACTGCAGTCTTGGTCAGGATTGGGAACCTTAAATGACTTTGTTTCTGGGTGTGAGGCATGCCACCCAGGAGAATGCAGGCACTGGAAAACACTGGTACTGAGGTAGACAGGAACTGCAGTCTTGGTCAGGATCAGGAACTTTAAATGTCTTTGTTCCTCGGTATCAGACATGGTACCCAGGAGAATGCAGGCACTGGAAAACACTTGAAATGTTGAAGACAGAAACTGCAGTCTTGGTCAGGATCAGGAACCTTAATTGTCTTTGTTCTTGGGTGTCAGACTGGGAATCCAGGAGAAGATGGGCACCTGAAAACACTGGAAATATTCAGGACAGCAACTGCAGTCTTGGTCAGGATCAGGAGCCTGAAATTACTTTGTTCCTGGATGACCTGCTTGGCATCCAGGCGAAGGCAGGCCCTGGAAAACACTGGAAATGTTGAAGACAGGAACTGCAGTCTTGGTCAGGATCAGGAATCTTAAATGTCTTTGTTCCTTAGTGTCAGGCTTGACACCGAGGAAAAGGCACTGGAAAACACTGGAAATGTTGAAGACAGGAACTGCAGTCTTGGTCAGGATCAGGAACTTTATATGTCTTTGTTCCTCGGTATCAGACATGGTACCCAGGAGAATGCAGGCACTGGAAAACACTTGAAATGTTGAAGACAGGAACTGTAGTCTTGGTCAGGACCAGGAACCTTAAATGACTTTGTTCCTGGCTGTCAGACATAGCACCCAGGAGAATGCAGGCACTGGAAAACACTGGAAATGTTGAAGACAGGAACTGCACTCTTGGTCAGGATCAGGAACCTTAAATGTCTTTGTTCCTTAGTGTCAGGCTTGACACCCAGGAAAAGGCACTGGAAAACACTGGAAATGTTGAAGACAGGAACTGCAGTCTTGGTCAGGATCAGGAACCTTAAATGACTTTGTTTCTGGGTGTGAGGCATGCCACCCAGGAGAATGCAGGCACTGGAAAACACTGGTACTGAGGTAGACAGGAACTGCAGTCTTGGTCAGGATCAGGAACCTTAAATGTCTTTGTTCCTGGGTGTCAGGCTTGGCACCCAGGAAAAGGCACTGGAAAACACTGGAAATGTTGAAGACAGGAACTGCAGTCTTGGTCAGGATCAGGAACCTTAAATGTCTTTGTTCCTCGGTATCAGACATGGTACCCAGGAGAATGCAGGCACTGGAAAACACTTGAAATGTTGAAGACAGGAACTGTAGTCTTGGTCAGGACCAGGAACCTTAAATGACTTTGTTCCTGGGTGTCAGACATAGCACCCAGGAGAATGCAGGCACTGGAAAACACTGGAAGTGTTGAAGACAGGAACTGCAGTCTTGGTCAGGATCAGGAACCTTAAATGACTTTGTTTCTGGGTGTCAGGCTTGGCACCCAGGAAAAGGCACTGGAAAACAGTGTAAATGTTGAAGAAAGGAACTGCAGTCTTGGTCAGGATTGGGAACCTTAAATGACTTTGTTTCTGGGTGTGAGGCATGCCACCCAGGAGAATGCAGGCACTGGAAAACACTGGTACTGAGGTAGACAGGAACTGCAGTCTTGGTCAGGATCAGGAACTTTAAATGTCTTTGTTCCTCGGTATCAGACATGGTACCCAGGAGAATGCAGGCACTGGAAAACACTGTAAATGTTGAAGACAGGAACTGCAGTCTTGGTCAGGATTGGGAACCTTAAATGTCTTTGTTCTTGGGTGTGTGGCTGGGCATCCAGGAGAAGGAAGGCACTGGAAAACACTAGAAATGTTGAAGACAGAAACTGCAGTCTTGGTCAGGATCAGGAACCTTAATTGTCTTTGTTCTTGGGTGTCAGACTGGGAATCCAGGAGAAGGAGGGCACATGAAAACACTGGAAATATTCAGGACAGGAACTGCAGCCTTGGTCAGGATTAGGAGCCTGAAATGTCTTTGTTCCTGGATGACCCGCTTGGCATTCAGGAGAATGCAGGCAATGGAAAACACTGGAAATGTTGAAGACAGCAAATGCAGTCTTGGTCAGGATCAGGAACCTTAAATGTCTTTCTTCCTTAGTGTCAGGCTTGACACCCAGGAAAAGGCACTGGAAAACACTGGAAATGTTGAAGACAGGAAGTGCAGTCTTGGTCAGGATCAGGAACCTTAAATGACTTTGTTTCTGGGTGTGAGGCATGCCACCCAGGAGAATGCAGGCACTGGAAAACACTGGTACTGAGGTAGATAGGAACTGCAGTCTTGGTCAGGATCAGGAACTTTATATGTCTTTGTTCCTCGGTATCAGACATGGTACCCAGGAGAATGCAGGCACTGGAAAACACTTGAAATGTTGAAGACAGGAACTGTAGTCTTGGTCAGGACCAGGAACCTTAAATGACTTTGTTCCTGGGTGTCAGACATAGCACCCAGGAGAATGCAGGCAATGGAAAACACTGGAAATGTTGAAGACAGGAACTGCAGTCTTGGTCAGGATCAGGAACCTTAAATGACTTTGTTTCTGGGTGTGAGGCATGCCACCCAGGAGAATGCAGGCACTGGAAAACACTGGTACTGAGGTAGACAGGAACTGCAGTCTTGGTCAGGATCAGGAACCTTAAATGTCTTTGTTCCTGGGTGTCAGGCTTGGCACCCAGGAAAAGGCACTGGAAAACACTGTAAATGTTGAAGACAGGAACTGCAGTCTTGGTCACGATTGGGAACCTTAAATGTCTTTGTTCTTGGGTGTCAGGCTGGGCATCCAGGAGAAGGAAGGCACCGGAAAACACTGGAAATATTCAGGACAGCAACTACAGTCTTGGTCAGGGTCAGGAGCCTGAAATTACTTTGTTCCTGGATGACCTGCTTGGCATCCAGGAGAAGGCAGGCCCTGGAAAACACTGGAAATGTTAAAGACAGGAACTGCAGTCTTGGTCAGGATCAGGAACCTTAAATGTCTTTGTTCCTCGGTATCAGACATGGTACCCAGGAGAATGCAGGCACTGGAAAACACTTGAAATGTTGAAGACAGGAACTGTAGTCTTGGTCAGGACCAGGAACCTTAAATGACTTTGTTCCTGGGTGTCAGACATAGCACCCAGGAGAATGCAGGCACTGGAAAACACTGGAAATGTTGAAGACAGGAACTGCAGTCTTGGTCAGGATCAGGAACCTTAAATGACTTTGTTTCTGGGTGTCAGGCTTGGCACCCAGGAAAAGGCACTGGAAAACAGTGTAAATGTTGAAGAAAGGAACTGCAGTCTTGGTCAGGATTGGGAACCTTAAATGACTTTGTTTCTGGGTGTGAGGCATGCCACCCAGGAGAATGCAGGCACTGGAAAACACTGGTACTGAGGTAGACAGGAACTGCAGTCTTGGTCAGGATCAGGAACTTTAAATGTCTTTGTTCCTCGGTATCAGACATGGTACCCAGGAGAATGCAGGCACTGGAAAACAGTGTAAATGTTGAAAACAGGAACTGTAGTTTTGGTCAGGACCAGGAACCTTAAATGTCTTTGTTCTTGGGTGTCAGACTGGGAATCCAGGAGAAGGAGGGCACATGAAAACACTGGAAATATTCAGGACAGGAACTGCAGCCTTGGTCAGGATTAGGAGCCTGAAATGTCTTTGTTCCTGGATGACCCGCTTGGCATTCAGGAGAATGCAGGCAATGGAAAACACTGGAAATGTTGAAGACAGCAAATGCAGTCTTGGTCAGGATCAGGAACCTTAAATGTCTTTGTTCCTTAGTGTCAGGCTTGACACCCAGGAAAAGGCACTGGAAAACACTGGAAATGTTGAAGACAGGAACTGCAGTCTTGGTCAGGATCAGGAACCTTAAATGACTTTGTTTCTGGGTGTGAGGCATGCCACCCAGGAGAATGCAGGCACTGGAAAACACTGGTACTGAGGTAGACAGGAACTGCAGTCTTGGTCAGGATCAGGAACTTTATATGTCTTTGTTCCTCGGTATCAGACATGGTACCCAGGAGAATGCAGGCACTGGAAAACACTTGAAATGTTGAAGACAGGAACTGTAGTCTTGGTCAGGACCAGTAACCTTAAATGACTTTGTTCCTGGGTGTCAGACATAGCACCCAGGAGAATGCAGGCAATGGAAAACACTGGAAATGTTGAAGACAGGAACTGCACTCTTGGTCAGGATCAGGAACCTTAAATGTCTTTGTTCCTTAGTGTCAGGCTTGACACCCAGGAAAAGGCACTGGAAAACACTGTAAATGTTGAAGACAGGAACTGCAGTCTTGGTCAGGATTGGGAACCTTAAATGTCTTTGTTCTTGGGTGTCTGGCTGGGCATCCAGGAGAAGGAAGGCACTGGAAAACACTAGAAATGTTGAAGACAGAAACTGCAGTCTTGGTCAGGATCAGGAACCTTAATTGTCTTTGTTCTTGGGTGTCAGACTGGGAATCCAGGAGAAGGAGGGCACATGAAAACACTGGAAATATTCAGGACAGGAACTGCAGCCTTGGTCAGGATTAGGAGCCTGAAATGTCTTTGTTCCTGGATGACCCGCTTGGCATTCAGGAGAATGCAGGCAATGGAAAACACTGGAAATGTTGAAGACAGCAAATGCAGTCTTGGTCAGGATCAGGAACCTTAAATGTCTTTCTTCCTTAGTGTCAGGCTTGACACCCAGGAAAAGGCACTGGAAAACACTGGAAATGTTGAAGACAGGAACTGCAGTCTTGGTCAGGATCAGGAACCTTAAATGACTTTGTTTCTGGGTGTGAGGCATGCCACCCAGGAGAATGCAGGCACTGGAAAACACTGGTACTGAGGTAGACAGGAACTGCAGTCTTGGTCAGGATCAGGAACTTTATATGTCTTTGTTCCTCGGTATCAGACATGGTACCCAGGAGAATGCAGGCACTGGAAAACACTTGAAATGTTGAAGACAGGAACTGTAGTCTTGGTCAGGACCAGGAACCTTAAATGACTTTGTTCCTGGGTGTCAGACATAGCACCCAGGAGAATGCAGGCAATGGAAAACACTGGAAATGTTGAAGACAGGAACTGCAGTCTTGGTCAGGATCAGGAACCTTAAATGACTTTGTTTCTGGGTGTGAGGCATGCCACCCAGGAGAATGCAGGCACTGGAAAACACTGGTACTGAGGTAGACAGGAACTGCAGTCTTGGTCAGGATCAGGAACCTTAAATGTCTTTGTTCCTGGGTGTCAGGCTTGGCACCCAGGAAAAGGCACTGGAAAACACTGTAAATGTTGAAGACAGGAACTGCAGTCTTGGTCACGATTGGGAACCTTAAATGTCTTTGTTCTTGGGTGTCAGGCTGGGCATCCAGGAGAAGGAAGGCACTGGAAAACACTAGAAATGTTGAAGACAGAAACTGCAGTCTTGGTCAGGATCAGGAACCTTAATTGTCTTTGTTCTTGGGTGTCAGACTGGGAATCCAGGAGAAGGAGGGCACCGGAAAACACTGGAAATATTCAGGACAGCAACTACAGTCTTGGTCAGGGTCAGGAGCCTGAAATTACTTTGTTCCTGGATGACCTGCTTGGCATCCAGGAGAAGGCAGGCCCTGGAAAACACTGGAAATGTTAAAGACAGGAACTGCAGTCTTGGTCAGGATCAGGAACCTTAAATGTCTTTGTTCCTCGGTATCAGACATGGTACCCAGGAGAATGCAGGCACTGGAAAACACTTGAAATGTTGAAGACAGGAACTGTAGTCTTGGTCAGGACCAGGAACCTTAAATGACTTTGTTCCTGGGTGTCAGACATAGCACCCAGGAGAATGCAGGCACTGGAAAACACTGGAAATGTTGAAGACAGGAACTGCAGTCTTGGTCAGGATCAGGAACCTTAAATGACTTTGTTTCTGGGTGTCAGGCTTGGCACCCAGGAAAAGGCACTGGAAAACAGTGTAAATGTTGAAGAAAGGAACTGCAGTCTTGGTCAGGATTGGGAACCTTAAATGACTTTGTTTCTGGGTGTGAGGCATGCCACCCAGGAGAATGCAGGCACTGGAAAACACTGGTACTGAGGTAGACAGGAACTGCAGTCTTGGTCAGGATCAGGAACTTTAAATGTCTTTGTTCCTCGGTATCAGACATGGTACCCAGGAGAATGCAGGCACTGGAAAACAGTGTAAATGTTGAAAACAGGAACTGTAGTTTTGGTCAGGACCAGGAACCTTAAATGTCTTTGTTCTTGGGTGTCAGACTGGGAATCCAGGAGAAGGAGGGCACATGAAAACACTGGAAATATTCAGGACAGGAACTGCAGCCTTGGTCAGGATTAGGAGCCTGAAATGTCTTTGTTCCTGGATGACCCGCTTGGCATTCAGGAGAATGCAGGCAATGGAAAACACTGGAAATGTTGAAGACAGCAAATGCAGTCTTGGTCAGGATCAGGAACCTTAAATGTCTTTGTTCCTTAGTGTCAGGCTTGACACCCAGGAAAAGGCACTGGAAAACACTGGAAATGTTGAAGACAGGAACTGCAGTCTTGGTCAGGATCAGGAACCTTAAATGACTTTGTTTCTGGGTGTGAGGCATGCCACCCAGGAGAATGCAGGCACTGGAAAACACTGGTACTGAGGTAGACAGGAACTGCAGTCTTGGTCAGGATCAGGAACTTTATATGTCTTTGTTCCTCGGTATCAGACATGGTACCCAGGAGAATGCAGGCACTGGAAAACACTTGAAATGTTGAAGACAGGAACTGTAGTCTTGGTCAGGACCAGGAACCTTAAATGACTTTGTTCCTGGGTGTCAGACATAGCACCCAGGAGAATGCAGGCAATGGAAAACACTGGAAATGTTGAAGACAGGAACTGCACTCTTGGTCAGGATCAGGAACCTTAAATGTCTTTGTTCCTTAGTGTCAGGCTTGACACCCAGGAAAAGGCACTGGAAAACACTGTAAATGTTGAAGACAGGAACTGCAGTCTTGGTCAGGATTGGGAACCTTAAATGTCTTTGTTCTTGGGTGTCAGGCTGGGCATCCAGGAGAAGGAAGGCACTGGAAAACACTAGAAATGTTGAAGACAGAAACTGCAGTCTTGGTCAGGATCAGGAACCTTAATTGTCTTTGTTCTTGGGTGTCAGACTGGGAATCCAGGAGAAGGAGGGCACCGGAAAACACTGGAAATATTCAGGACAGCAACTACAGTCTTGGTCAGGGTCAGGAGCCTGGAATTACTTTGTTCCTGGATGACCTGCTTGGCATCCAGGAGAAGGCAGGCCCTGGAAAACACTGGAAATGTTAAAGACAGGAACTGCAGTCTTGGTCAGGATCAGGAACCTTAAATGTCTTTGTTCCTCGGTATCAGACATGGTACCCAGGAGAATGCAGGCACTGGAAAACACTTGAAATGTTGAAGACAGGAACTGTAGTCTTGGTCAGGACCAGGAACCTTAAATGACTTTGTTCCTGGGTGTCAGACATAGCACCCAGGAGAATGCAGGCACTGGAAAACACTGGAAATGTTGAAGACAGGAACTGCAGTCTTGGTCAGGATCAGGAACCTTAAATGACTTTGTTTCTGGGTGTCAGGCTTGGCACCCAGGAAAAGGCACTGGAAAACAGTGTAAATGTTGAAGAAAGGAACTGCAGTCTTGGTCAGGATTGGGAACCTTAAATGACTTTGTTTCTGGGTGTGAGGCATGCCACCCAGGAGAATGCAGGCACTGGAAAACACTGGTACTGAGGTAGACAGGAACTGCAGTCTTGGGCAGGATCAGGAACTTTAAATGTCTTTGTTCCTCGGTATCAGACATGGTACCCAGGAGAATGCAGGCACTGGAAAACAGTGTAAATGTTGAAAACAGGAACTGTAGTTTTGGTCAGGACCAGGAACCTTAAATGTCTTTGTTCTTGGGTGTCAGACTGGGAATCCAGGAGAAGGAGGGCACATGAAAACACTGGAAATATTCAGGACAGGAACTGCAGCCTTGGTCAGGATTAGGAGCCTGAAATGTCTTTGTTCCTGGATGACCCGCTTGGCATTCAGGAGAATGCAGGCAATGGAAAACACTGGAAATGTTGAAGACAGCAAATGCAGTCTTGGTCAGGATCAGGAACCTTAAATGTCTTTGTTCCTTAGTGTCAGGCTTGACACCCAGGAAAAGGCACTGGAAAACACTGGAAATGTTGAAGACAGGAACTGCAGTCTTGGTCAGGATCAGGAACCTTAAATGACTTTGTTTCTGGGTGTGAGGCATGCCACCCAGGAGAATGCAGGCACTGGAAAACACTGGTACTGAGGTAGACAGGAACTGCAGTCTTGGTCAGGATCAGGAACTTTATATGTCTTTGTTCCTCGGTATCAGACATGGTACCCAGGAGAATGCAGGCACTGGAAAACACTTGAAATGTTGAAGACAGGAACTGTAGTCTTGGTCAGGACCAGGAACCTTAAATGACTTTGTTCCTGGGTGTCAGACATAGCACCCAGGAGAATGCAGGCAATGGAAAACACTGGAAATGTTGAAGACAGGAACTGCACTCTTGGTCAGGATCAGGAACCTTAAATGTCTTTGTTCCTTAGTGTCAGGCTTGACACCCAGGAAAAGGCACTGGAAAACACTGTAAATGTTGAAGACAGGAACTGCAGTCTTGGTCAGGATTGGGAACCTTAAATGTCTTTGTTCTTGGGTGTCTGGCTGGGCATCCAGGAGAAGGAAGGCACTGGAAAACACTAGAAATGTTGAAGACAGAAACTGCAGTCTTGGTCAGGATCAGGAACCTTAATTGTCTTTGTTCTTGGGTGTCAGACTGGGAATCCAGGAGAAGGAGGGCACATGAAAACACTGGAAATATTCAGGACAGGAACTGCAGCCTTGGTCAGGATTAGGAGCCTGAAATGTCTTTGTTCCTGGATGACCCGCTTGGCATTCAGGAGAATGCAGGCAATGGAAAACACTGGAAATGTTGAAGACAGCAAATGCAGTCTTGGTCAGGATCAGGAACCTTAAATGTCTTTCTTCCTTAGTGTCAGGCTTGACACCCAGGAAAAGGCACTGGAAAACACTGGAAATGTTGAAGACAGGAACTGCAGTCTTGGTCAGGATCAGGAACCTTAAATGACTTTGTTTCTGGGTGTGAGGCATGCCACCCAGGAGAATGCAGGCACTGGAAAACACTGGTACTGAGGTAGACAGGAACTGCAGTCTTGGTCAGGATCAGGAACTTTATATGTCTTTGTTCCTCGGTATCAGACATGGTACCCAGGAGAATGCAGGCACTGGAAAACACTTGAAATGTTTAAGACAGGAACTGTAGTCTTGGTCAGGACCAGGAACCTTAAATGACTTTGTTCCTGGGTGTCAGACATAGCACCCAGGAGAATGCAGGCAATGGAAAACACTGGAAATGTTGAAGACAGGAACTGCAGTCTTGGTCAGGATCAGGAACCTTAAATGACTTTGTTTCTGGGTGTGAGGCATGCCACCCAGGAGAATGCAGGCACTGGAAAACACTGGTACTGAGGTAGACAGGAACTGCAGTCTTGGTCAGGATCAGGAACCTTAAATGTCTTTGTTCCTGGGTGTCAGGCTTGGCACCCAGGAAAAGGCACTGGGAAACACTGTAAATGTTGAAGACAGGAACTGCAGTCTTGGTCACGATTGGGAACCTTAAATGTCTTTGTTCTTGGGTGTCAGGCTGGGCATCCAGGAGAAGGAAGGCACTGGAAAACACTAGAAATGTTGAAGACAGAAACTGCAGTCTTGGTCAGGATCAGGAACCTTAATTGTCTTTGTTCTTGGGTGTCAGACTGGGAATCCAGGAGAAGGAGGGCACCGGAAAACACTGGAAATATTCAGGACAGCAACTACAGTCTTGGTCAGGGTCAGGAGCCTGAAATTACTTTGTTCCTGGATGACCTGCTTGGCATCCAGGAGAAGGCAGGCCCTGGAAAACACTGGAAATGTTAAAGACAGGAACTGCAGTCTTGGTCAGGATCAGGAACCTTAAATGTCTTTGTTCCTCGGTATCAGACATGGTACCCAGGAGAATGCAGGCACTGGAAAACACTTGAAATGTTGAAGACAGGAACTGTAGTCTTGGTCAGGACCAGGAACCTTAAATGACTTTGTTCCTGGGTGTCAGACATAGCACCCAGGAGAATGCAGGCACTGGAAAACACTGGAAATGTTGAAGACAGGAACTGCAGTCTTGGTCAGGATCAGGAACCTTAAATGACTTTGTTTCTGGGTGTCAGGCTTGGCACCCAGGAAAAGGCACTGGAAAACAGTGTAAATGTTGAAGAAAGGAACTGCAGTCTTGGTCAGGATTGGGAACCTTAAATGACTTTGTTTCTGGGTGTGAGGCATGCCACCCAGGAGAATGCAGGCACTGGAAAACACTGGTACTGAGGTAGACAGGAACTGCAGTCTTGGTCAGGATCAGGAACTTTAAATGTCTTTGTTCCTCGGTATCAGACATGGTACCCAGGAGAATGCAGGCACTGGAAAACACTTGAAATGTTGAAGACAGAAACTGCAGTCTTGGTCAGGATCAGGAACCTTAATTGTCTTTGTTCTTGGGTGTCAGACTGGGAATCCAGGAGAAGATGGGCACCTGAAAACACTGGAAATATTCAGGACAGCAACTGCAGTCTTGGTCAGGATCAGGAGCCTGAAATTACTTTGTTCCTGGATGACCTGCTTGGCATCCAGGCGAAGGCAGGCCCTGGAAAACACTGGAAATGTTGAAGACAGGAACTGCAGTCTTGGTCAGGATCAGGAATCTTAAATGTCTTTGTTCCTTAGTGTCAGGCTTGACACCGAGGAAAAGGCACTGGAAAACACTGGAAATGTTGAAGACAGGAACTGCAGTCTTGGTCAGGATCAGGAACTTTATATGTCTTTGTTCCTCGGTATCAGACATGGTACCCAGGAGAATGCAGGCACTGGAAAACACTTGAAATGTTGAAGACAGGAACTGTAGTCTTGGTCAGGACCAGGAACCTTAAATGACTTTGTTCCTGGCTGTCAGACATAGCACCCAGGAGAATGCAGGCACTGGAAAACACTGGAAATGTTGAAGACAGGAACTGCACTCTTGGTCAGGATCAGGAACCTTAAATGTCTTTGTTCTTGGATGTCAGACTGGGAATCCAGGAGAAGGAAGGCACTGGAAAACACTAGAAATGTTGAAGACAGAAACTGCAGTCTTGGTCAGGATCAGGAACCTTAATTGTCTTTGTTCTTGGGTGTCAGACTGGGAATCCAGGAGAAGGAGGGCACCGGAAAACACTGGAAATATTCAGGACAGCAAGTGCAGTCTTGGTCAGGATCAGGAGCCTGAAATTACTTTGTTCCTGGATGACCTGCTTGGCATCCAGGAGAAGGCAGGCCCTGGAAAACACTGGAAATGTTGAAGACAGGAACTGCAGTCTTGGTCAGGATCAGGAACCTTAAATGACTTTGTTTCTGGGTGTGAGGCATGCCACCCAGGAGAATGCAGGCACTGGAAAACACTGGTACTGAGGTAGACAGGAACTGCAGTCTTGGTCAGGATCAGGAACTTTATATGTCTTTGTTCCTCGGTATCAGACATGGTACCCAGGAGAATGCAGGCACTGGAAAACACTTGAAATGTTGAAGACAGGAACTGTAGTCTTGGTCAGGACCAGGAACCTTAAATGACTTTGTTCCTGGGTGTCAGACATAGCACCCAGGAGAATGCAGGCAATGGAAAACACTGGAAATGTTGAAGACAGGAACTGCACTCTTAGTCAGGATCAGGAACCTTAAATGTCTTTGTTCCTTAGTGTCAGGCTTGACACCCAGGAAAAGGCACTGGAAAACACTGTAAATGTTGAAGACAGGAACTGCAGTCTTGGTCAGGATTGGGAACCTTAAATGTCTTTGTTCTTGGGTGTCTGGCTGGGCATCCAGGAGAAGGAAGGCACTGGAAAACACTAGAAATGTTGAAGACAGAAACTGCAGTCTTGGTCAGGATCAGGAACCTTAATTGTCTTTGTTCTTGGGTGTCAGACTGGGAATCCAGGAGAAGGAGGGCACATGAAAACACTGGAAATATTCAGGACAGGAACTGCAGCCTTGGTCAGGATTAGGAGCCTGAAATGTCTTTGTTCCTGGATGACCCGCTTGGCATTCAGGAGAATGCAGGCAATGGAAAACACTGGAAATGTTGAAGACAGCAAATGCAGTCTTGGTCAGGATCAGGAACCTTAAATGTCTTTCTTCCTTAGTGTCAGGCTTGACACCCAGGAAAAGGCACTGGAAAACACTGGAAATGTTGAAGACAGGAACTGCAGTCTTGGTCAGGATCAGGAACCTTAAATGACTTTGTTTCTGGGTGTGAGGCATGCCACCCAGGAGAATGCAGGCACTGGAAAACACTGGTACTGAGGTAGACAGGAACTGCAGTCTTGGTCAGGATCAGGAACTTTATATGTCTTTGTTCCTCGGTATCAGACATGGTACCCAGGAGAATGCAGGCACTGGAAAACACTTGAAATGTTGAAGACAGGAACTGTAGTCTTGGTCAGGACCAGGAACCTTAAATGACTTTGTTCCTGGGTGTCAGACATAGCACCCAGGAGAATGCAGGCAATGGAAAACACTGGAAATGTTGAAGACAGGAACTGCAGTCTTGGTCAGGATCAGGAACCTTAAATGACTTTGTTTCTGGGTGTGAGGCATGCCACCCAGGAGAATGCAGGCACTGGAAAACACTGGTACTGAGGTAGACAGGAACTGCAGTCTTGGTCAGGATCAGGAACCTTAAATGTCTTTGTTCCTGGGTGTCAGGCTTGGCACCCAGGAAAAGGCACTGGGAAACACTGTAAATGTTGAAGACAGGAACTGCAGTCTTGGTCACGATTGGGAACCTTAAATGTCTTTGTTCTTGGGTGTCAGGCTGGGCATCCAGGAGAAGGAAGGCACTGGAAAACACTAGAAATGTTGAAGACAGAAACTGCAGTCTTGGTCAGGATCAGGAACCTTAATTGTCTTTGTTCTTGGGTGTCAGACTGGGAATCCAGGAGAAGGAGGGCACCGGAAAACACTGGAAATATTCAGGACAGCAACTACAGTCTTGGTCAGGGTCAGGAGCCTGAAATTACTTTGTTCCTGGATGACCTGCTTGGCATCCAGGAGAAGGCAGGTCCTGGAAAACACTGGAAATGTTAAATACAGGAACTGCAGTCTTGGTCAGGATCAGGAACCTTAAATGTCTTTGTTCCTCGGTATCAGACATGGTACCCAGGAGAATGCAGGCACTGGAAAACACTTGAAATGTTGAAGACAGAAACTGCAGTCTTGGTCAGGATCAGGAACCTTAATTGTCTTTGTTCTTGGGTGTCAGACTGGGAATCCAGGAGAAGAAGGGCACCTGAAAACACTGGAAATATTCAGGACAGCAACTGCAGTCTTGGTCAGGATCAGGAGCCTGAAATTACTTTGTTCCTGGATGACCTGCTTGGCATCCAGGAGAAGGCAGGCCCTGGAAAACACTGGAAATGTTGAAGACAGGAACTGCAGTCTTGGTCAGGATCAGGAATCTTAAATGTCTTTGTTCCTTAGTGTCAGGCTTGACACCGAGGAAAAGGCACTGGAAAACACTGGAAATGTTGAAGACAGGAACTGCAGTCTTCGTCAGGATCAGGAACCTTAAATGTCTTTGTTCCTCGGTATCAGACATGGTACCCAGGAGAATGCAGGCACTGGAAAACACTTGAAATGTTGAAGACAGGAACTGTAGTCTTGGTCAGTACCAGGAACCTTAAATGACTTTGTACCTGGGTGTCAGGCTTGGCACCCAGGAAAAGGCAATGGAAAACAGTGTAAATGTTGAAGAAAGGAACTGCAGTCTTGGTCAGGATTGGGAACCTTAAATGACTTTGTTTCTGGGTGTGAGGCATGCCACCCAGGAGAATGCAGGCACTGGAAAACACTGGTACTGAGGTAGACAGGAACTGCAGTCTTGGTCAGGATCAGGAACTTTAAATGTCTTTGTTCCTCGGTATCAGACATGGTACCCAGGAGAATGCAGGCACTGGAAAACAGTGTAAATGTTGAAAACAGGAACTGTAGTTTTGGTCAGGACCAGGAACCTTAAATGTCTTTGTTCTTGGGTGTCAGACTGGGAATCCAGGAGAAGGAGGGCACATGAAAACACTGGAAATATTCAGGACAGGAACTGCAGCCTTGGTCAGGATTAGGAGCCTGAAATGTCTTTGTTCCTGGATGACCCGCTTGGCATTCAGGAGAATGCAGGCAATGGAAAACACTGGAAATGTTGAAGACAGCAAATGCAGTCTTGGTCAGGATCAGGAACCTTAAATGTCTTTGTTCCTTAGTGTCAGGCTTGACACCCAGGAAAAGGCACTGGAAAACACTGGAAATGTTGAAGACAGGAACTGCAGTCTTGGTCAGGATCAGGAACCTTAAATGACTTTGTTTCTGGGTGTGAGGCATGCCACCCAGGAGAATGCAGGCACTGGAAAACACTGGTACTGAGGTAGACAGGAACTGCAGTCTTGGTCAGGATCAGGAACTTTATATGTCTTTGTTCCTCGGTATCAGACATGGTACCCAGGAGAATGCAGGCACTGGAAAACACTTGAAATGTTGAAGACAGGAACTGTAGTCTTGGTCAGGACCAGGAACCTTAAATGACTTTGTTCCTGGGTGTCAGACATAGCACCCAGGAGAATGCAGGCAATGGAAAACACTGGAAATGTTGAAGACAGGAACTGCACTCTTGGTCAGGATCAGGAACCTTAAATGTCTTTGTTCCTTAGTGTCAGGCTTGACACCCAGGAAAAGGCACTGGAAAACACTGTAAATGTTGAAGACAGGAACTGCAGTCTTGGTCAGGATTGGGAACCTTAAATGTCTTTGTTCTTGGGTGTCTGGCTGGGCATCCAGGAGAAGGAAGGCACTGGAAAACACTAGAAATGTTGAAGACAGAAACTGCAGTCTTGGTCAGGATCAGGAACCTTAATTGTCTTTGTTCTTGGGTGTCAGACTGGGAATCCAGGAGAAGGAGGGCACATGAAAACACTGGAAATATTCAGGAGAGGAACTGCAGCCTTGGTCAGGATTAGGAGCCTGAAATGTCTTTTTTCCTGGATGACCCGCTTGGCATTCAGGAGAATGCAGGCAATGGAAAACACTGGAAATGTTGAAGACAGCAAATGCAGTCTTGGTCAGGATCAGGAACCTTAAATGTCTTTCTTCCTTAGTGTCAGGCTTGACACCCAGGAAAAGGCACTGGAAAACACTGGAAATGTTGAAGACAGGAACTGCAGTCTTGGTCAGGATCAGGAACCTTAAATGACTTTGTTTCTGGGTGTGAGGCATGCCACCCAGGAGAATGCAGGCACTGGAAAACACTGGTACTGAGGTAGACAGGAACTGCAGTCTTGGTCAGGATCAGGAACTTTATATGTCTTTGTTCCTCGGTATCAGACATGGTACCCAGGAGAATGCAGGCACTGGAAAACACTTGAAATGTTTAAGACAGGAACTGTAGTCTTGGTCAGGACCAGGAACCTTAAATGACTTTGTTCCTGGGTGTCAGACATAGCACCCAGGAGAATGCAGGCAATGGAAAACACTGGAAATGTTGAAGACAGGAACTGCAGTCTTGGTCAGGATCAGGAACCTTAAATGACTTTGTTTCTGGGTGTGAGGCATGCCACCCAGGAGAATGCAGGCACTGGAAAACACTGGTACTGAGGTAGACAGGAACTGCAGTCTTGGTCAGGATCAGGAACCTTAAATGTCTTTGTTCCTGGGTGTCAGGCTTGGCACCCAGGAAAAGGCACTGGGAAACACTGTAAATGTTGAAGACAGGAACTGCAGTCTTGGTCACGATTGGGAACCTTAAATGTCTTTGTTCTTGGGTGTCAGGCTGGGCATCCAGGAGAAGGAAGGCACTGGAAAACACTAGAAATGTTGAAGACAGAAACTGCAGTCTTGGTCAGGATCAGGAACCTTAATTGTCTTTGTTCTTGGGTGTCAGACTGGGAATCCAGGAGAAGGAGGGCACCGGAAAACACTGGAAATATTCAGGACAGCAACTACAGTCTTGGTCAGGGTCAGGAGCCTGAAATTACTTTGTTCCTGGATGACCTGCTTGGCATCCAGGAGAAGGCAGGCCCTGGAAAACACTGGAAATGTTAAAGACAGGAACTGCAGTCTTGGTCAGGATCAGGAACCTTAAATGTCTTTGTTCCTCGGTATCAGACATGGTACCCAGGAGAATGCAGGCACTGGAAAACACTTGAAATGTTGAAGACAGGAACTGTAGTCTTGGTCAGGACCAGGAACCTTAAATGACTTTGTTCCTGGGTGTCAGACATAGCACCCAGGAGAATGCAGGCACTGGAAAACACTGGAAATGTTGAAGACAGGAACTGCAGTCTTGGTCAGGATCAGGAACCTTAAATGACTTTGTTTCTGGGTGTCAGGCTTGGCACCCAGGAAAAGGCACTGGAAAACAGTGTAAATGTTGAAGAAAGGAACTGCAGTCTTGGTCAGGATTGGGAACCTTAAATGACTTTGTTTCTGGGTGTGAGGCATGCCACCCAGGAGAATGCAGGCACTGGAAAACACTGGTACTGAGGTAGACAGGAACTGCAGTCTTGGTCAGGATCAGGAACTTTAAATGTCTTTGTTCCTCGGTATCAGACATGGTACCCAGGAGAATGCAGGCACTGGAAAACAGTGTAAATGTTGAAAACAGGAACTGTAGTTTTGGTCAGGACCAGGAACCTTAAATGTCTTTGTTCTTGGGTGTCAGACTGGGAATCCAGGAGAAGGAGGGCACATGAAAACACTGGAAATATTCAGGACAGGAACTGCAGCCTTGGTCAGGATTAGGAGCCTGAAATGTCTTTGTTCCTGGATGACCCGCTTGGCATTCAGGAGAATGCAGGCAATGGAAAACACTGGAAATGTTGAAGACAGCAAATGCAGTCTTGGTCAGGATCAGGAACCTTAAATGTCTTTGTTCCTTAGTGTCAGGCTTGACACCCAGGAAAAGGCACTGGAAAACACTGGAAATGTTGAAGACAGGAACTGCAGTCTTGGTCAGGATCAGGAACCTTAAATGACTTTGTTTCTGGGTGTGAGGCATGCCACCCAGGAGAATGCAGGCACTGGAAAACACTGGTACTGAGGTAGACAGGAACTGCAGTCTTGGTCAGGATCAGGAACTTTATATGTCTTTGTTCCTCGGTATCAGACATGGTACCCAGGAGAATGCAGGCACTGGAAAACACTTGAAATGTTGAAGACAGGAACTGTAGTCTTGGTCAGGACCAGGAACCTTAAATGACTTTGTTCCTGGGTGTCAGACATAGCACCCAGGAGAATGCAGGCAATGGAAAACACTGGAAATGTTGAAGACAGGAACTGCACTCTTAGTCAGGATCAGGAACCTTAAATGTCTTTGTTCCTTAGTGTCAGGCTTGACACCCAGGAAAAGGCACTGGAAAACACTGTAAATGTTGAAGACAGGAACTGCAGTCTTGGTCAGGATTGGGAACCTTAAATGTCTTTGTTCTTGGGTGTCTGGCTGGGCATCCAGGAGAAGGAAGGCACTGGAAAACACTAGAAATGTTGAAGACAGAAACTGCAGTCTTGGTCAGGATCAGGAACCTTAATTGTCTTTGTTCTTGGGTGTCAGACTGGGAATCCAGGAGAAGGAGGGCACATGAAAACACTGGAAATATTCAGGACAGGAACTGCAGCCTTGGTCAGGATTAGGAGCCTGAAATGTCTTTGTTCCTGGATGACCCGCTTGGCATTCAGGAGAATGCAGGCAATGGAAAACACTGGAAATGTTGAAGACAGCAAATGCAGTCTTGGTCAGGATCAGGAACCTTAAATGTCTTTCTTCCTTAGTGTCAGGCTTGACACCCAGGAAAAGGCACTGGAAAACACTGGAAATGTTGAAGACAGGAACTGCAGTCTTGGTCAGGATCAGGAACCTTAAATGACTTTGTTTCTGGGTGTGAGGCATGCCACCCAGGAGAATGCAGGCACTGGAAAACACTGGTACTGAGGTAGACAGGAACTGCAGTCTTGGTCAGGATCAGGAACTTTATATGTCTTTGTTCCTCGGTATCAGACATGGTACCCAGGAGAATGCAGGCACTGGAAAACACTTGAAATGTTGAAGACAGGAACTGTAGTCTTGGTCAGGACCAGGAACCTTAAATGACTTTGTTCCTGGGTGTCAGACATAGCACCCAGGAGAATGCAGGCAATGGAAAACACTGGAAATGTTGAAGACAGGAACTGCAGTCTTGGTCAGGATCAGGAACCTTAAATGACTTTGTTTCTGGGTGTGAGGCATGCCACCCAGGAGAATGCAGGCACTGGAAAACACTGGTACTGAGGTAGACAGGAACTGCAGTCTTGGTCAGGATCAGGAACCTTAAATGTCTTTGTTCCTGGGTGTCAGGCTTGGCACCCAGGAAAAGGCACTGGAAAACACTGTAAATGTTGAAGACAGGAACTGCAGTCTTGGTCACGATTGGGAACCTTAAATGTCTTTGTTCTTGGGTGTCAGGCTGGGCATCCAGGAGAAGGAAGGCACTGGAAAACACTAGAAATGTTGAAGACAGAAACTGCAGTCTTGGTCAGGATCAGGAACCTTAATTGTCTTTGTTCTTGGGTGTCAGACTGGGAATCCAGGAGAAGGAGGGCACCGGAAAACACTGGAAATATTCAGGACAGCAAGTGCAGTCTTGGTCAGGATCAGGAGCCTGAAATTACTTTGTTCCTGGATGACCTGCTTGGCATCCAGGAGAAGGCAGGCCCTGGAAAACACTGGAAATGTTAAATACAGGAACTGCAGTCTTGGTCAGGATCAGGAACCTTAAATGTCTTTGTTCCTCGGTATCAGACATGGTACCCAGGAGAATGCAGGCACTGGAAAACACTTGAAATGTTGAAGACAGAAACTGCAGTCTTGGTCAGGATCAGGAACCTTAATTGTCTTTGTTCTTGGGTGTCAGACTGGGAATCCAGGAGAAGAAGGGCACCTGAAAACACTGGAAATATTCAGGACAGCAACTGCAGTCTTGGTCAGGATCAGGAGCCTGAAATTACTTTGTTCCTGGATGACCTGCTTGGCATCCAGGAGAAGGCAGGCCCTGGAAAACACTGGAAATGTTGAAGACAGGAACTGCAGTCTTGGTCAGGATCAGGAATCTTAAATGTCTTTGTTCCTTAGTGTCAGGCTTGACACCGAGGAAAAGGCACTGGAAAACACTGGAAATGTTGAAGACAGGAACTGCAGTCTTCGTCAGGATCAGGAACCTTAAATGTCTTTGTTCCTCGGTATCAGACATGGTACCCAGGAGAATGCAGGCACTGGAAAACACTTGAAATGTTGAAGACAGGAACTGTAGTCTTGGTCAGTACCAGGAACCTTAAATGACTTTGTACCTGGGTGTCAGGCTTGGCACCCAGGAAAAGGCAATGGAAAACAGTGTAAATGTTGAAGAAAGGAACTGCAGTCTTGGTCAGGATTGGGAACCTTAAATGACTTTGTTTCTGGGTGTGAGGCATGCCACCCAGGAGAATGCAGGCACTGGAAAACACTGGTACTGAGGTAGACAGGAACTGCAGTCTTGGTCAGGATCAGGAACTTTAAATGTCTTTGTTCCTCGGTATCAGACATGGTACCCAGGAGAATGCAGGCACTGGAAAACAGTGTAAATGTTGAAAACAGGAACTGTAATTTTGGTCAGGACCAGGAACCTTAATTGTCTTTGTTCTTGGGTGTCAGACTGGGAATCCAGGAGAAGGAGGGCACATGAAAACACTGGAAATATTCAGGAGAGGAACTGCAGCCTTGGTCAGGATTAGGAGCCTGAAATGTCTTTGTTCCTGGATGACCCGCTTGGCATTCAGGAGAATGCAGGCAATGGAAAACACTGGAAATGTTGAAGACAGCAAATGCAGTCTTGGTCAGGATCAGGAACCTTAAATGTCTTTCTTCCTTAGTGTCAGGCTTGACACCCAGGAAAAGGCACTGGAAAACACTGGAAATGTTGAGGACAGGAACTGCAGTCTTGGTCAGGATCAGGAACCTTAAATGACTTTGTTTCTGGGTGTGAGGTATGCCACCCAGGAGAATGCAGGCATGAAAACACTGGTACTGAGGTAGACAGGAACTGCAGTCTTGGTCAGGATCAGGAACTTTATATGTCTTTGTTCCTCGGTATCAGACATGGTACCCAGGAGAATGCAGGCACTGGAAAACACTTGAAATGTTGAAGACAGGAACTGTAGTCTTGGTCAGGACCAGGAACCTTAAATGACTTTGTTCCTGGCTGTCAGACATAGCACCCAGGAGAATGCAGGCACTGGAAAACACTGGAAATGTTGAAGACAGGAACTGCACTCTTGGTCAGGATCAGGAACCTTAAATGTCTTTGTTCCTTAGTGTCAGGCTTGACACCCAGGAAAAGGCACTGGAAAACACTGGAAATGTTGAAGACAGGAACTGCAGTCTTGGTCAGGATCAGGAACCTTAAATGACTTTGTTTCTGGGTGTGAGGCATGCCACCCAGGAGAATGCAGGCACTGGAAAACACTGGTACTGAGGTAGACAGGAACTGCAGTCTTGGTCAGGATCAGGAACCTTAAATGTCTTTGTTCCTGGGTGTCAGGCTTGGCACCCAGGAAAAGGCACTGGAAAACACTGTAAATGTTGAAGACAGGAACTGCAGTCTTGGTCAGCATTGGGAACCTTAAATGTCTTTGTTCTTGGGTGTCTGGCTTGGCATCCAGGAGAAGGAAGGCACTGGAAAACACTAGAAATGTTGAAGACAGAAACTGCAGTCTTGGTCAGGATCAGGAACCTTAATTGTCTTTGTTCTTGGGTGTCAGACTGGGAATCCAGGAGAAGGAGGGCACATGAAAACACTGGAAATATTCAGGACAGGAACTGCAGCCTTGGTCAGGATTAGGAGCCTGGAATGTCTTTGTTCCTGGATGACCCGCTTGGCATTCAGGAGAATGCAGGCAATGGAAAACACTGGAAATGTTGAAGACAGCAAATGCAGTCTTGGTCAGGATCAGGAACCTTAAATGTCTTTCTTCCTTAGTGTCAGGCTTGACACCCAGGAAAAGGCACTGGAAAACACTGGAAATGTTGAAGACAGGAACTGCAGTCTTGGTCAGGATCAGGAACCTTAAATGACTTTGTTTCTGGGTGTGAGGCATGCCACCCAGGAGAATGCAGGCACTGGAAAACACTGGTACTGAGGTAGACAGGAACTGCAGTCTTGGTCAGGATCAGGAACTTTATATGTCTTTGTTCCTCGGTATCAGACATGGTACCCAGGAGAATGCAGGCACTGGAAAACACTTGAAATGTTGAAGACAGGAACTGTAGTCTTGGTCAGGACCAGGAACCTTAAATGACTTTGTTCCTGGGTGTCAGACATAGCACCCAGGAGAATGCAGGCAATGGAAAACACTGGAAATGTTGAAGACAGGAACTGCACTCTTGGTCAGGATCAGGAACCTTAAATGTCTTTGTTCCTTAGTGTCAGGCTTGACACCCAGGAAAAGGCACTGGAAAACACTGGAAATGTTGAAGACAGGAACTGCAGTCTTGGTCAGGATCAGGAACCTTAAATGACTTTGTTTCTGGGTGTGAGGCATGCCACCCAGGAGAATGCAGGCACTGGAAAACACTGGTACTGAGGTGGACAGGAACTGCAGTCTTGGTCAGGATCAGGAACTTTAAATGTCTTTGTTCCTCGGTATCAGACATGGTACCCAGGAGAATGCAGGCACTGGAAAACAGTGTAAATGTTGAAAACAGGAACTGTAATTTTGGTCAGGACCAGGAACCTTAAATGTCTTTGTTCTTGGGTGTCAGACTGGGAATCCAGGAGAAGGAGGGCACATGAAAACACTGGAAATATTCAGGACAGGAACTGCAGCCTTGGTCAGGATTAGGAGCCTGAAATGTCTTTGTTCCTGGATGAGCCGCTTGGCATTCAGGAGAATGCAGGCAATGGAAAACACTGGAAATGTTGAAGACAGCAAATGCAGTCTTGGTCAGGATCAGGAACCTTAAATGTCTTTCTTCCTTAGTGTCAGGCTTGACACCCAGGAAAAGGCACTGGAAAACACTGGAAATGTTTAGGACAGGAACTGCAGTCTTGGTCAGGATCAGGAACCTTAAATGACTTTGTTTCTGGGTGTGAGGCATGCCACCCAGGAGAATGCAGGCACTAGAAAACACTGGTACTGAGGTAGACAGGAACTGCAGTCTTGGTCAGGATCAGGAACTTTATATGTCTTTGTTCCTCGGTATAAGACATGGTACCCAGGAGAATGCAGGCACTGGAAAACACTTGAAATGTTGAAGACAGGAACTGTAGTCTTGGTCAGGACCAGGAACCTTAAATGACTTTGTTCCTGGCTGTCAGACATAGCACCCAGGAGAATGCAGGCACTGGAAAACACTGGAAATGTTGAAGACAGGAACTGCACTCTTGGTCAGGATCAGGAACCTTAAATGTCTTTGTTCCTTAGTGTCAGGCTTGACACCCAGGAAAAGGCACTGGAAAACACTGGAAATGTTGAAGACAGGAACTGCAGTCTTGGTCAGGATCAGGAACCTTAAATGACTTTGTTTCTGGGTGTGAGGCATGCCACCCAGGAGAATGCAGGCACTGGAAAACACTGGTACTGAGGTAGACAGGAACTGCAGTCTTGGTCAGGATCAGGAACCTTAAATGTCTTTGTTCCTGGGTGTCAGGCTTGGCACCCAGGAAAAGGCACTGGAAAACACTGTAAATGTTGAAGACAGGAACTGCAGTCTTGGTCAGCATTGGGAACCTTAAATGTCTTTGTTCTTGGGTGTCTGGCTTGGCATCCAGGAGAAGGAAGGCACTGGAAAACACTAGAAATGTTGAAGACAGAAACTGCAGTCTTGGTCAGGATCAGGAACCTTAATTGTCTTTGTTCTTGGGTGTCAGACT